>NW_022263309.1:0-64187 GCF_002021735.2 Oncorhynchus kisutch
TGAGTTTGAGTTGATTTTTTTTTTAACAGGGACAGTGCACATTATCAACATTTCAGTAAAAGTGCCGGTTTTGGCAACCGGCTAGTTTCAACCGCAGTCCCGGGCAGTTATTAAAAACAATTACAATATAGACAATAGCAACATAGAACAGAAGACATAGCAACATAGGCAAGCAAGACATAGCATACAGACAAGCAACATAGGACAAAGCAAGACGTAGCATACAGACAGAGCAACATAGGAACAACAAACATAGCATACACCAGAGCAACATAGGACAAGCAAGACGTAGCATACAGACAAGCAGCATAAAACAAAAAGCACAAGACAAAATTCATAAAGCAACAAAGTGTTTCCACACCTCACAAGCTACAGACAACAGACAACATGAGGGGCAACACACACTGGGACCATGTTCACAAATCTGATTGACCTTTAGCCATGTCTTCAAGCATTTTGTGAAAGTGTATGTGGTGCAGTTATGTGTCTGATGGCAGTGTATTCCAGACATGGGAAGCTCTCACAGAGAATGGCATAGTTACTAAGGTGCTTTTCCTTAGGGGAACTATACAGTCACCTCTCATGGCAGACCTTGTGGATCTGCTGCCCCATATGTCTGGGTTTTCTGTTTAACAAAATATTGAGTGGAGGGGGAGCCAGGCCATTGAGGATCTTGAATACAAGACATGCGTCGGTGTATGCACAAGATTCTCCCAACTCAATAGCTCATGGCTTTCTAAGGATGTGACAATGATGATGGCTATTGGGCTTCCTAGCATGTAGACTGCTAGTCTCTAACCCATCTGCTGTATAGCATGTCGACTGCTATTCTCCTGTCTCTAACCCATCTGCTGTATATCATGTAGGACTGCTAGTCTCTAACCCATCTGCTGTATAGCATGTAGACTGCTGGTCTCCTGTCTCTAACCCATCTGCTGTATATATCATGTAGATGCTAGTCTCCTGTCTCTAACCATCTGCTTATATAATGTAGACTGCTAGTCTCTAACCCATCTCTTGTATATCATGTAGACTGCTAGTCTCCTGTCTCTAACCCATCTGCTGTATATAATGTAGACTGCTAGTCTCTAACCCATCTGCTGTATATAATGTAGACTGCTAGTCTCTAACCCATCTCCTGTATATCATGTAGACTGCTAGTCTCTAGGCCATCTCTTGTATATAATGTAGACTGCTAGTCTCTAACCATCCTCTCCTGTATATCTGTAGACCTGCTAGTCTCTAACCCATCTCTTGTATATCATGTAGACTGCTAGTCTCTAGCCCATCTGCTGTATATAATGTAGACTGCTAGCCTCTAACCCATCTGCTGTATATAATGTAGACTGCTAGTCTCCTGTCTCTAACCCATCTGCTGTATATCATGTAGACTGCTATCTCCTGTCTCTAACCCATCTGCTGTATATAATGTAGACTGCTAGTCTCTAACCCATCTGCTGTATATAATGTAGACTGCTAGTCTCTAACCCATCTCTTGTATATCATGTAGACTGCTAGTCTTCCTGTCTCTAACCCATCTGCTGTATATAATGTAGACTGCTAGTCTCTAACCCATCTGCTGTATATATGGACTCCTAGTCTCTAACCCATCTCCTGTATATCATGTAGACTGCTAGTCTCTAACCCATCTCTTGTATATCATGTAGACTGCTAGTCTCTAGCCCATCTGCTGTATAGCATGTAGACTGCTAGTCTCTAACCCATCTGCTGTATATAATGTAGACTGCTAGTCTCCTGTCTCTAACCCATCTGCTGTATATCATGTAGACTGCTAGTCTCCTGTCTCTAACCCATCTGCTGTATAGCATGTAGACTGCTAGTCTCTAACCCATCTGCTGTATATAATGTAGACTGCTAGTCTCTAACCCATCTCTTGTATATCATGTAGACTGCTAGTCTCCTGTCTCTAACCCATCTGCTGTATATAATGTAGAATGCTAGTCTCTAACCCATCTCTTGTATATCATGTAGACTGCTAGTCTCTGTCTCTAACCCATCTGCTGTATATCATGTAGACTGCTAGTCTCGCAACTCATATGCTGTATATAATGTAGACTGCTACTCTCTAACCCATCTGCTGTATTATAATGTAGACTGCTAGTCTCTAACCCATCTCCTGTAATCATGTAGACTGCTAGTCTCCTAACCCATCTCTTGTATATCATGTAGACTGCTAGTCTCCTGTCTCTAACCCATCTGCTGTATAGCATGTAGACTGCTAGTCTCTAACCCATCTGCTGTATAGCATGTAGACTGCTAGTCTCCTGTCTGTAACCCATCTGCTGTATAGCATGTAGACTGCTAGTCCCCTGTCTCTAACCCATCTGCTGTATAGCATGTAGACTGCTAGTCTCTAACCCATCTGCTGTATAGCATGTAGACTGCTAGTCTCCTGTCTCTAACCCATCTGCTGTATAGCATGTAGACTGCTAGTCTCCTGTCTCTAACCCATCTGCTGTATAGCATGTAGACTGCTAGTCTCTAACCCATCTGCTGTATATCATGTAGACTGCTGTCTCTAACCCATCTGCTGTATATAATGTAGGACTGCTAGTCTCTAACTCATCTGCTGTATATCATGTAGACTGCTAGTGTCTAACCCATCTGCTGTATATAATGTAGACTGCTAGTCTCTAACCCATCTGCTGTATATAATGTAGACTGCTAGTCTCTAACCCATCTGCTGTATAGCATGTAGACTGCTAGTCTCTAACCCATCTGCTGTATATAATGTAGACTGCTAGTCTCCTGTCTCTAACCCATCTGCTGTATATCATGTAGACTGCTAGTCTCTAACTCATCTGCATGTATATCATTAGACTGCTAGTCTCTAACCCATCTGTTGTATATCATGTAGACTGCTAGTCTCTAACCCATCTGCTGTATATCATGTAGAATGCTAGTCTCCTGTCTCTAACCCATCTGCTGTATATCATGTAGACTGCTAGTCTCTAACCCATCTGCTGTATATCATGTAGAATGCTAGTCTCCTGTCTCTAACCCATCTGCTGTATAGCATGTAGACTGCTAGTCTCTAACCCATCTGCTGTATATCATGTAGACTGCTGGTCTCTAACCCATCTGCTGTATATAATGTAGACTGCTAGTCTCTAACTCATCTGCTGTATATCATGTAGACTGCTAGTGTCTAACCCATCTGCTGTATATAATGTAGACTGCTAGTCTCTAACCCATCTGCTGTATAGCATGTAGACTGCTAGTCTCTAACCCATCTGCTGTATAGCATGTAGACTGCTAGTCTCTAACCCATCTGCTGTATATAATGTAGACTGCTAGTCTCCTGTCTCTAACCCATCTGCTGTATATCATGTAGACTGCTAGTCAGAGAGAATAGAGTAGATGTCACGGGTCAAAATTTTGATTGATGACCCTATGTGAACTCTATGGGAACCCTATGTAGTGATGACGTGTGCATGTCTTCTGGTCAGGCAAGCCTGGTTAGGTGGGGCTATGGGGTGAGTAAGGGTCCCTTTGACAGGCCGTTAATGATTGATGACCCAAGCCTGATAGACAAGCCTGGTTAGGTGGGGGCTATGGGGTGAGTAAGGGTCCCTTTGACAGGCCGTTAATGATTGATGACCCAAGCCTGATTTATGACCCTATGTAATGATTTATGACCCTATGTCATGTAGAAGGGTGCATGCCCTGGGTTGAGTAAGTGACCATGTGTCAGGTCAACCTGTTACTGTTTCTCACGGTTTGGGTTGGTTAAGGCCCCTTATAAAGCCGCTGAACAATACCTGTTTAAGAGTGCACAAGATCTTAAGAATAACCATGGAATTTGGGATCGGTACCAAAGCAGTGATGACTGTAACAACTGAAACAGGCCTTCGGGTTGCCCATAGAGAAAGGGCAAAGTATCAACCCGCAATATATGATGCGCCAAAAAAACGTTTTTTAAATGTGTATAGAACCCAAATACCGCCAGCACATGCTCTGACAGATCAAGTGCTGATGTCTAATGGCCAGCAGTGGGGGTATCGGTTTGATTACCTGGCCTGTAGAGTGACCCTCTATACGGTAGATGAAGGAGAAGAATATACAGACCAGACTGTAGGCTTGGAATATGGTGTTGAAGACTGGTCGGTTTTTCGCAAGGTTGTGTGTCCTGAACTGAGCCTTATCACCAAGGGGTATAGTGTGTTCACGGGCCACGAGACCCGTTGGGAAGGTACCCCGGACTCCTCAGGACAAATATTTCACAGGGTGAAAATACAAAGAAAGAATGGCCGACCGTGCGGCAGCGTGGAGTTCTATATCGGCACCGAGGCAATCCGAAACCACAAACTTAGGGGTGGTGGCCTGACTGGGGATACCCGACTGCGTCTGCTTATTCCTTTTAACAGTTGGGATGTACTGGAATTGAAAATGTTGCAACCGTTGGATGCTCTCTTTGTACAGAGCCAACAGCGTCAGAGCCTTGTTCATTTAAAGAAGTGCATAATATATACGAATCGTAAAGATTACGATGCAAAAGAGCCTCAAGAAGATACAGCGTCAGAAGAAAACTAAGTAAGCGGATGCTTTAACCCCGCCCCCCCCAGATACCCAAGGGCCTTGTTCTACAATAAAAAGAAAAAAAGCAGACAGTTCTTCATTTCAGCATACACCATGGATCTCCAGACCATCTACGAGGAAGCCACTACGTCATGGGGGCCCGACACTAAAGACTCTATGCCACGAAGCCCTACACTCTACGCACCCCTGGCAAGACCCGTGACACCACCGACATTTACCCAGCCTGAGGATGTGTTTGATGGGGTGGCAAGTACTGTTTTTGTGGATACAATCAAGGCCTCTGTAGCTACACTTTTAAACGTGGTGATTGGCGAATATATACGAGAAAAATGCATCGGCTGTGAGATCAATCATCCCAGCCAGCGTCGTCATCCTTGCCTCTACGACCCTCCTAGATACTACTTTTTCAATCATTTTGAGGAGCTGGTGAAAAGACTGTGGTCCTGCCGTTTTATACCAGCGCTGGTCATCGCCCTGGAGTCTATGGGTATTGCGCCGTCTATCCCTAGAGTTTACGGGGTAACCGAAGCCTTCCTACATGAACTGAAGGAGGCCCTCTTCATCCATGAGAAACTCAAAGAAATCCGACACACCCTGGTGGACGACAACAAATACAGGGAAGCTGTGATGGCTGATGTGATGCTTTTCTGGCTCAATAAATCCCAAGAGACCGAGTGACATTTTGTTTATTTAGAGCTATGGGTAACTATGTGTCTACGATGTTTGAGCGAATAAATACATTTTTTCTTTTGAGAGACCTTACAAATGTTATGCATCAGATTATTGAAAATAAAGTGAACAATGTAAAGTTCTACACAACCCACAATACAGGGGTTATTGTAGAGCGTGTGTTAAAAATGGAGCAAATCATGAAACATGTCCGACATACGGGCGAGAGTTTACAATGGTCACATATGGTATCAAGGCTTGTTGAGGATTCTGAAGAACTAGAAATAACTTTGGCTAAGATTTTACATTATTTGTTTGAACCACCCTTTAATGTGAATGTGTATCATATTTGTTGTTTATATACTTATATATCAGACGTGTGTGTTTTAAAAATTCAGCGAAACAAACCTGTAAATCTAAACAATATATACAGGGTGTTGCATGCTGTGATTGTTGAGAAAACGGGGACTTGTATCTTGCAACAAATCCTGAATTGTCTGTATACGTAATAATTGTTGCATTCTTAAAATAAAAATTCACAAACTGAAATGTTGTCGTTATATGAAAGTGGCTCATTACAGTTATTGTACCTCAGAGAGGCAAGAAGGATGGCTGAGCAGCTGTTGAAAAACATATATTATAATCCCTCTAACCCCGGGTCTTATGGTGGTAAAGAGCGTTTACAGAGAGCTATAGTCGAAGAAACAGGGAGTCTGTTAAGCGATGCTAAAGTGAATGAATGGTTATCAGAGCAAGATGCCTACACTCTACATAAACCTGTAAGAAAACATTTTCCAAGAAATAGAGTTTTTTCTACGCATCCATTATCCCAATTTCAGGCGGATCTATGTGACATGCAGTCCCTTGCCGATAAAAATGATGGAAATCGCTACATGCTAACGGTTATAGATATTTTCTCTAAATTAGCCTATGTAAGGGTGTTAAAAAATAAGAGCGGGGCAGAGGTGACCAGGGCCTTTGAATCGATCTTGAAGGCAGGAGGCGCCCCCAAGAAAGTGCAGACGGATGGCGGAAAAGAATTTTTTAATAAAACATTTCAGAAGCTAATGAATAAGTATAATATAGTACATTTTGCTACAGGCTCTGATTTGAAAGCTTCGGTTGTGGAACGCTTTAATAGGACTTTGAAAGAGCGGATGTGGCGCTATTTTACAGCTCACAACACCAACCGATATACAGACATAGTTCAGGATTTAGTAAACGGTTACAACCACAGCTACCATAAGACTATACGTATGAAGCCCTCGGAGGTCTCTTCGGAAAACTCTTTTCAAGTCTTTAAAAATATGTATGGTTTGTTCCCACTTCGCCGTAAGAAAAAAATGACTTTTAAATTCCTAGTGGGTGACTTGGTGCGTATATCAAAGTTGAGGGGTGTTTTCGACAAAAAATACGAACAAGGCTTTAGCTCGGAGTTGTTTACCGTTACCGAATGTCTGCCACGCATTCCGCCGGTCTACAAATTAAAAGATTATGACGGGGATCTTATAGAGGGATCTTTTTATGAGAAGGAATTACAGAAGGTCCAGTTGGGTAAAGACAAAGTCTTTCACGTGGAGGAGATTCTAGATCAGAAGAGAGAAAAGGGTAAAAAATGGTTGCTGGTCCGCTGGAAAAACTGGCCTCAAAAGTTCAACAGTTGGGTATTGGAGCAGGATGTGGTGGAGGCAACGGGGGTTAATTTAAACCCCTAGTCATGATAACTAGCGCATCATTCGCGTGTACACAGTTGGGCATCATGGAACACAGCGGCTTCTACCTGACTCTCCCCAGTAATGCGTCGGCACAGATATATCGGAATAATCAGAGTTCGAAGTATACAACCAATTTTCCAAAGCCTATAGAGTTATCAGAGGCTTGGGAAGTAGGTCTCAGCGAGATTACATACCCCCATAGTTGGTATAATATCAAAGCTAAGGACCGTGATTTTTATTGCAAAAGGTTCTCGGAACCTGCGAAACTTATTAAGCTTAAAAAAGGTTTCTATAGAACCGTCGACAGGATCGTCTCAGAGTTGAATGAACACCTAACCCTGAACAAGATGGAAATATTCCTATTCTACAATCCAATCCATAAAAGGATACAAATCTCAGGGCCTGCTAACGGAGGTATAAAGACCAGCGGTAATTTATCCTACATGTTGGGGATGGGTCCCAATAAATGGACGTATGTGAACGATAAATTATTCCCATTCCCTGCGGATATACATGCAGGCTTTTACAACATATTTGTCTATACCGACATCATAACCTATCAAAGGGTCGGAGACAGCTGTGTCCCCCTCCTGCGAACAGTTCATATAGACGGCAAGGATGGGGACATCGTCACTGTCAATTATGACAAGCCGCACTACGTACATGTCAGCAAGAACTATATTGAAAACATTCTGGTTGAGCTTAAAACGGATCAGAACGAAAACATTGAATTTACTTATGGTAAAACGATTGTAAAACTCCACTTTAGACCCACCAAAACCTCTCTACATATATAATAGCTGTATTATATTTATAAACATAATACAAATAAAAGGGTTATGGAGCTCCATCAGCTCGACCCTAACCGTTATGTTTCATACTATGTGGATCAAGTGGGTAATGGACTACCAGGATATCATGGAGCGCCGACAATGTATGGTTCGGGGATAGGAGGTATATTCCGTAACCTCTTCAGGATGGTTTTACCGTTTATGAAGAGAGGCTTCAGCATAGCCAAACCACATTTAAAATCAGCGGCTAAAAATATAGTAAGTGAGGTTGTAGCCAATGCTATGACCCGAAGGGCGTCACCAGAGGTGGAGCATCAAGAAGGCTCGGGGCTTATGATATTGTCTCGAAGGCCAAAAAAGAGACCTCCTGGTTTAAGGCGTAGACCTGCACCTAAAAAGCGTCGGTTAACTGTTAAAAGAACCTCAGTAAGTCAAAGACGGGGTAAAGTGAGGAGGTCTGTACCAAAACAGGCTAAAAGAATACTAGGAAGTATTTTCTAAAAGAATAAGTGACATGGCTCTTTTACATCGAATGTCCTCTGAAGCTATAAAGACAGAACTTGATCTTTTCACGGCACCGTTAACGCAGCATTCAATAGATAGATCCAGTTATGTGGAGATAGCCCCTCTCTCTGCTATTACCGATAACGGGCCTATCGAATTTTTCATACCAGGCCATGGTGACAACTATCTGGACCTCAACAACACCTTGGTGCATTTACGTCTAAAAGTGACCAAAAGAGATGGGTCTAATATTGCAGACGATGCCAAAGTGAGTCTCATTAATTACCCCTTGGCCACCATTTTCTCCCAAGTTGATGTGACTTTGGGTGAACGCCTAATCAGTCAAAGCAGCGCTACATACCCTTATAGAGCCATCATGGAGTGTTTACTAAACTACTCCGAAGACACTCTCAAAACCCAATTTAGCGCCGGGCTGTTTAGCAAGGATACTGCAGGAGCCTCTATGGAATCGACAGACCCTTCCACCGGTGCAAACAAAGGACTAGCGGCACGAGCTCGCTACTGCGCCGAATCTCGAGAGTTTCATTTGCTAGGCCCTATACACTCTGACATTTTCTTTCAAGAACGGTTACTCTTAAATTCGGTTGATTTAAGATTAAAATTAACCAGGGCCAAGGATGATTTTTGCCTGATGTCTCCCCAAGACGGGGATTTTAGTTTGAAAGTGTTGGGGGCAACCCTTTTTATTAAAAAAGTATCTGTATCTCCGGCCGTGCGCCTGGGTCACTCACATGCTTTGATGAAAGGAAATGCCCTTTACCCTCTCCAAAGAATTACCATGAAAACCTTTAGCATACCTGTGGGCAGTAGAATCTGCAGTCAAGAAAACCTATTTCTAGGCCCTTTACCTAGATATGTGGTTATAGGTCTGGTTGATCACGCCTCTAATACGGGCAGTTTAGATAAAAACCCCTTTAATTTTCAGCACTTCAATGCAGAGTATGTAGCGCTCTGTCAGGACGGACGTCAGGTTCCGGCGAAGGCTTTCCAACCACAATTTAATAACAACATATCTGTGCGAGAATTTTACAATCTATTCCTGGCTACAGGGCGACATCTAAAAGATCTCTCTTTACCTATTGACAGAAATGATTTTGCAGAGGGTTACACATTGTATGCTTTCAATTTATCACCTGATGATGACACCTCAGGAAATCTGTCTGTGGTGTCCCAAGGTAACCTCAGGCTGGAAATGCGTTTCCGTACACCTTTAGCCTGTACAGTTAGCATGATTGTTTACGCATGCTCTGATTCAATCTTGGAAGTGAATGCCCGAAGACAGGTCTTAGTGGATTATTATTAAGGACCTTTGAACAAAGACATGAATACCCAAGAGTTGGACGGGCTCATGAGCCGCTTGATTGGAAAACAATTTTGTGGAGTGTTGGCTTGTGATGAATTACCTATGGAGATATGGTCTGAGAGGCCTGCAATGTTTATTGTCAATACCCATCCTAAACACATGCCTGGTGAACATTGGCTAGCTATGACATTAGAACAGGAAGGTGGACGAAAAATCTCAACTTTTTTTGATTCCTATGGCTTTCCCCCCGGTTTTTCACATTTCCCTAAATCTATTAAAGATTTTTTGACCCTAAACGGTACAAAGATCTACTACAACATCAAACAAGTGCAAGATAACCTTTCCACTACATGCGGTCACCACTGTGTATTTTACCTGTGCCAAAGAGCCCGGGGAGTTTCTTTTGAAGATGTTATGTCTCTTTATAAGGATGATTTAAGAAGTAATGATAACCTTGTATCTTGTTTTGTTAGAAAATATCAAAAGTGTTCAAATGTGTGTCCTTTAAGAACGCGTAATCAAGGCGTATGCTCACGTCATATGTTTCAAGAATGCCACAAATGTTAACTTGCTTATTTTTCAAATAAAAAATTTATTGAATTTAATCATAGTCATTCAAAAGTCATTTTCAAAAGTCTAACCACGCCGAGAGATCGGGTTTAGGAAAAGGTCCTGAGACGTTCATGGGAGTAAATGAGTTAGCATCATCGCTTTCATATGGGGCCGGTGTCGTTGGGGCATCTTTAGGGGTGCTGTATCTCGTTGAAGGCTTTTGTTTTAAAGCTTGAATCTGTTGACGAAGCTTATGGTTGGGTACACCGGAGAGGGGGATGTTGAGGATTGCCAGGGCCTTAAGAAACTGACGCCAGCCGGGAGGCCTTCGGTCATCAGCAACCTTGTGGGCAGCCGTGGTACTTTTAAGCAAGTCCTGCATATGGGACCCCCTAACCACAGAGCCCTGAAGGATAAACTCTCCAGAGTCGTTCCAAGCAGCTATCCCCTTTGAGTCTTTTATCTTGTTCATAATGTATTTAACATTCTTCCTGTTACGTAAAGGCACATGTGTCAGTAGGTCATGCATAACTTTATCTTCAAATGGCATTTGAGCTTCACCCGACATATTATCGCCACTAGGTAAGATCGACGGTACAGGCCTTACAGGGGCATGGCTATCGTTAGGTTCGACATCTGTTAAAGGGTCCGGTAGGGAAAGGGTTAAATGGTTAGTCTCTCTCTCCCCTTGCTTTACCCGAGTCAAATACCTTTGCATTAGGTTTGTGTATTTTTGAATCTTATCATAGGGGTTCAATCCTTTTCGGTTCAAAACATCCTTCATGGCCGTATCCAAATCATTTTCCGCTGTTTGTCTGATATCTTCAGGACCCTGCATTTGTTTTTTAAGTCTATCCAACTCTTGTTGAGGCACCAAGTACATTTTAGTGGCCATCACACCCCCGTGTTCAACCACCACGTCTGGCCGCAATAAGGCTGGTGATGAAGGGCACGGCTATACTGAGTAAAGGTAGAAGAAAACCCCCAGACTGTTGTATACTATGTCTTTTCTTTTGAAGACTGGCCCTTTTATTGGCAAAGAGTTTGATCGCTGTCTTTTGTCTCCTTAATTTTTTCAATTGGTTCAGGGTGAGTGGAATGCGTCCTTTGAGAAGATTCAAAGCAATCTCACATAGGGCTAATATGAGATCTGAAGAACAGCGACCCAAGATGGCCTTCCGTTCTTTAGCTGTAGAACCTACTAGCCTTCTCAAGAGGGGGAGGTTTCTTTTTAAACGCAGAGACATAGCGTTTACTTTTTAGGAAGGTATGCAGCAGGCCTCTCCCCCGGAAACAGCCCTGTACGTAGCCTAAGGTGTTCTGGAGTATTTGCTTTTAAATCCACGATTAAATAAGAAAATGGCTCTTTGGTAGCGTCCTCATAGCTCTCCATAAAGTATGATTTCCGTCCAGGGTACATCTGCTGAGCTAGAGTGCTAATTTGCAGTTTATCTCTAGGATTTTTAAACAATACCATGTAGTTGGCATTCAAGCTAATGGTCCGACTATTTTTACCTTGGTGAAACACATTCTGGACCAAGTAAAGCACGGACAGGTTTCTATGATGAGTATATTGGGTAAAAGCTCGTGCAATTTCAGGGTGTTCGCTACCAGCAAATAGCATATCGTCCAAAACCAGCAGATTATTTACATGTGGGGGGAGAAGTTCATCATCAGACAGAGAATCGGGTATTCCTTCAACAAACTTGATTTTTATTGTCTTCAATAATTCATCATACAGAGGTTGGTAACATGAATAACACCATACAATATTGTCAGGCTTTTGAGATAACACATGTTCAGAATTCTCTAAAATACTTTTTACAAAAAAAGTTTTGCCACTGTTTGAAGGGCCGGCAATTAATGCTGAAAAAGGCAATTGTAGCCGGGGGTCAAAACCCTCGACAGCAGTCATAATATCTTAAGCTTTAAGACACACTGGGGCTTGTAGCATAAGTCAGTAGCCAAAGGGCAATGTGGTACCGTCAGGCAATAGCTGTCTCTTGTCATAGACTACCCTGAATCTTTTAGTGAGTGGTGCGTTTCTTAGATGGAACCCCTTTTTATCCCTCACTATTTTGTTGTAGGAGCTCAAAATCTCCAAGTCACTATTCTTGTCCTTTACGAACCCCTCGACCAAGCGCGTGATTGATTCCAAGTTTACACGCGGTGCATTTTCATAGTTTTGAGTCACGCCTTTGGCTTTCAACACCACGTGATTGGCTTTAGTCCTAAAAGCATAGCTTTTTGGACCACATGAGGACCATTCTGTAATATGGTCACCCTCTTCGAGTTCACTCGTTAAACCCCCAAGATAGTTGCTAAGTGGGGGGGTCCAATCCCCCGGTTTGCTTACATAGACCACAGAGTCTGTGTCGTGGTAAAGAACCCGCCTCTGAAGCTGTTCCATGAGGGTGTACAGTTCAAGGCGGCCATAGGCTGTGGTAAATGCTGCAAGAAACACATTTACATTACCCGGGGGTAGAACCCACTTTTGGTGGCGCCTCCATTGCACCAAGGCAATGTCTTGACTCAAGAAGGAAAAATGTGAAATTTCGTATTGGTCCGAAAAAACAAATTCCAAAAATTCTTCGGGGTCTTTAATGATCGAAGTTGTTAGCATATTGCATCTCTGCGCTAATTTCCCCCAAAGGGAGTTCAAGTACAATTTCGACACATTTCTTTTGGTTTTGTTGACCTCTATTCTGTCAGGGTCAAGAAGTATGCCTTCTCTGTCATGGTAGTCTTGAATGTACTGGTCTTTACTTTCTTGATCTGTGACCGATGCAGGATAGCCTGAAGCCATCTGCTTGCATCTCAAGAAGGTTTTGATGTACTCTTTAAAAAGTGTGTCTGATTTCCTGGAAAAGTTCCACACTTCAAAGATTTTGGCCACACGATACCCCTTCTCTAAAGCCTTAGAGAATTCTACAGTGACCCATACACCGGTCAGGGCTCTTTCTTGATCTGTGTGATCACAGGGGTTTTCCTGGTTGTGGTTTTCACAGCATGTGCGACAAAGGGGAAAGAAAAGTTTTCCTTTAGGACCCTTGTAAGGCAACACAGGTATAAACAGCCCCCTAGGAGGGTAGACAGTCGCTTTGATTAAACCAAAATAATTTTGGGGTTCGTCAAAGTCGCTGTGAATAATTTCAGGATGCCCTATAGGATAGAATGAGGAACTCATTACATGAGGATATAGGGATGTAAAATCTACATAGCCTATTGTCTCGTCGGGTTGAGCTACATAACGCAATGTCAAAGCATTGGTCCGGCCTCCAAACAAGGCCTGTCGCGGTTCCAGGGGCTCTGGAGGGTCATAATGGGTAAGGAAGGCCTTAACACTAGGATCTGCCTTTTTGAGGGCTGTCCATTCGTGCTCCCACAAAACCACAACTTTTAACCCGTAAGTAGCCTTTAAAGAATTCAGTTTGTCTTGAAACTCTTGGTACATTTCCCCAAAAGTCTTTTGGGTTAGGACACACAAGGTGTGGGGGACAAAGCATAATTTACAACCGTGGAAGAAACAACCGTTGTACTCATACACTGTCTCAACCCCGTCAATCTGTGTGTATCCATCTACATGGTAAGGCCCAAAAGCCTTCTCCCCCCGATTCAAAGCATGTTGGATAAAAATATCTTTATCCTGGGCCAAGTACTCCAACCATTGAATGGAACCACTAGAGTAGGCCTTGAATTGGCGTCGGTAGTTGTCTGGCGATGGGATAGCTATAGATTCAGGAGTTAGATAGTGTGTACGATAGGTTTTCATGCACGCTGATGCAATAGTTGTACAGCTCCAGGGGTCAATGCCCGCATCTTTGATTACCTCTTCTCTGAATCTGAGGCATCCTTCACGAAGTATAACAACGTCATTGTCACAGTATGATTCCATCTCTTTATGGAAATCAAAAGTGCCATGTCTTACGGTCTCGTACCATGTCATGAATCTCTCACGCTCTTTGGGAGACATTTGATCACACCCGTACATTTCGGGGGCTGGATAAGATCCTATATAATGTAGATTCTCCTCAGATGTGAAGAAATGAGGGAAATAGCCTTTGACAGAGTTTTCAAAACCCAAGGCCTCTGGCATTTGAGCCAATCTCATGGGTAAGAAGCTTAAGCTGTCAATGTATCTCTGTTTGAAGGCGGGGTCAACAAAGCATAATATTTTACTCCCTTGAGCTATGACACTGGGTGCCACGCCTTGCTGTATCAAAGGGTTCAGAAGCAGATAGGAGTCATAGGCCCTAGCATTGTGAGCTATAAACGTGAAGTTTCTGTACTGGGCTTTTCTAAAATGTTTTAGAAAGAGTTGGGCACAATCGGGTCCCTCGGCCGACCATTTTTCACCCTTGAAAGTCATGGTTGACACAAAAATAGGCAAATGAACCCCTGATTGCTGAGTTGTCTCAAAATCATAAAACACATATTTCTCTGTATGTTCATCTTCAGCCAAGGGCTGAATGTAACACTCATGTGTTACTTCTTGAACTGCTTCCGCGTCTCTGCTTTTCAAAGGACCTTTACAGATTGGGCAGTGTATAATTCCACAAACATGAGGTTTAGGGCTATCTATTTTAAGGTTGTAATTGCAATGACATTTTGGACATTTCTTGTTAATGTCACAACTGCTTACAGATTTACATGCCTTGGGATGCCATGTTTCAGTTTTGTGTTTTTCGTAACAGTAGGCCGAACGACATGTGCGGTGACAATCCGCACAGGGGGTCAAGTTTAGCGGCTGCATAGGGCAATGTTTATCCAGACATACTGAACAGTTGTAACGGCACGAGTGCCCCCCCATGCGTGTGTAGCCGGTATGACAGGCTGGACAGACATATGGCGCGCCTAAAAAGGCTGTGATGTTAGTTACGGCATAGTAATGCTCATTTTGCACATAAAAGTACATAGTCTTAGGATGTGGTTCGGGTATATTTTGGAACTTGAGGAGAGCGTCATTAGCCCTACTGTGGTACAAAACCACAATCTTGATGTTCAGAAAGTTTTCAAATTTGACTATGTCTGAGAAAGCCACAGCATCCTGTATACCGAGACCCACCGCAGTTTGTAGCTCGAGAGCTTTATGTAACGCGGCTTGATCAGTACATCCGGGGCTGAGTAAGTGGGCCAAACCTATGGCAAAACATAGCTTATTACCTGGATTGTGAACGTTTATGAGATAGGCCCTTTTATTGCTTATGATTTCGGACTGCATTAAACTCTCGAGCTTTCGTCTCTGACCCCCGCCCCCTTGTGGTTGGCGTACTAATTGTACTACAAGTTCGAGGGTCCTATCTGCTAGCACGTTTAAATTTGACTGTACAAGGCGTTCTAGCAGTTTAACAAATTGTTCAAGCTCTGCTTCACCATTCTGTAAAATAAGCGATACCTTGCTCTGTAGACTGTCTCCACAAATTTCCAACTGTAAGAGATCCCTAGGTTCGCTATAATCTCTGATCCTCGCTAACAGTTCATTCAAAGTGTCCATAAGCATTACGTAAAACACAGCATATTCCCGAATCTGACCCCCCCATGCGAAATTGAAAAACTGGCGAACCTCAATATTGTTGAATTTATTTCGACGCAAAACATGTACACTTCGATCAAGACCTCCCCCCTCCAGATTTACTAGGCAATTGTCCAACTGTTCAAAAACATCGTATTGGGTTTCAGACTCTTCGGACATTGGTGTTAAAGGCTGATTTATAGGTGTCTGGGGTGCCGAATTAAACCTAGCGCTCTCGTTCTGTACACTGATCTCAAGACCGCCCCCCTCCAGATTTGCTAGACATTTGTCCAACTGTTCAAAAACATCATATTGACTTTCAGACTCTTCGGACAATGTTGTTAAAGGCTGTCTTAGAGGTGTCTGTGGGGCCGTATTAAACCTAGGGCTCGCGTTAAGCTGGGTAATTAGAGATATGATGGTTTCGGGAATCTGTGTTAACATGTTTTCCTCGGAAGGCCCTGACTCATTCATACGTGTAATAATGTCTATGAGTTCGGAGGGAATCTGGGATAATAGATTTTCATCTATTGTCATTATGTCAATTACCCCCGAATCATTCATATGGTTAACTATATCTTGGAGCTCTGTAGGGATCCTGGCTAAGAGTGTTTCAATTGTCTCACTTTGGTCTATAGGGGGCGCCATCTGTCTAATTAAGGATGTGTGTGTGTGTGTGTTTACATGTGTGTTTTTTAACGGCGGTATTTGCTTGTTTTAGCCCTAATGTTTTTTAACATACGGGGTAGCTCGCTACGCCAGAATGACACATCCTGATTGTATTGATGCTCGAGTAGAATACACATGCGCCTCTGGAGTAGAGCCTTTCGTGATTTTAAACCCAGGGTAAACGCTTTGAAAAAACGTTCTTGGTCTATTTCAGAATCTGCTGTTTCCCCCACAGAATTGGCCGATTCAAGAAGGTTGGCAGCTTCACAGAACATCAAATCGTCTACCTCAGAAATGTCATTTAAATCTTTGACATCATCAGGTTTCGCTGGTGTCTTTGGAGCCTCCTCGGGGATGCTTGTCTGGGCATCCTCCGATGTTTGTGCGTTGTGTTCATAAGCCGGTGAGGAGTCTGAAATAAAAATAATACATACACAAATAGGTTATTAACCCTAAAATATGTTAAAAATGCCAAATACATTTCAGATATAAGCCTATATATTAACAATACATTAATTAAATACCTCTGCTTTTTTGACGAGGGCTGTTCTGAAGAAGCTCTGAAACCAAGGGCTGTTGTGTTTGTTCAACCTGTATTACAACATCTGCAGGTCCGGTAGATGGGGAGCCTGAAAAAAACAAAAAAAACAGCATTAGGCCTTGTTTTAACATATTCCGGCATAAAAAAAAAATATATAAATATTAAAATAATAATATATATAAATAATAATATATAATTGATTCATACCTAGTCCTTGGAACGACGTCTCGTGAATATCGGCCAAGTAGAATTGTTCGGGTGAAGCGGAACTGTGGATCTGAGCACTAATTATCCTTTGGTGTTTAGAAATATGGGGGACAACGTTGTCCTGGCCAAGGGGAGTTGACCTGCCGTTTAAAGTCTCTGTTCGCTGCTTTTGGGTAAATACATCCTGGGAGTAGGGCAGAATTGTCTCGTAGTCATATGCTTCGCAGAAACCGTTCAGGCTCCATAGGGCATCGTTTAACCTTCTAGGCTTTAGGTCCTCTGTAAACATATAAAATAACTTTTAATATAAGATGCCCACACTTTTTGTTTTTAAGGTATAAATATTTTTATGTATGGAATTCTTGGAGCTTACTTACGTTGACAATTCAGGGCAGGCGTTTGTTTCGGAGACCCATGGGATGATTCGAGCTCAGTTATACCTCGGAGTATCTGCGTGAATGCTTCAGAATCTATAAAACATTCGACAATATTAAAGCTATAATCACTTTAGCTAATATTGCCTTGTTATACGGTAAGCATACTGATCCTAATGATTGTTTAATATTTCTATAACATCCCACGCTTTTCAAACAATTCCCCAACAACAACCAAATCTAATAAAGATTTATTTCAAGAACTCACCTTGTGATAGATCCATTAGACTTTTTTCCCCGATTATCTTTTTTAACGCTTCAGTCCGATAACGATTCTTGGAGTTTCTGGAGGTGCTGTTTGCATCGGAACTAAAACGCTGCTAACATTGCCCATGGTTTCTAGCGCTTTTGTACCCTACGACCTAGAGAAAAACCCCTGAATGATTTTTTTACATAGCATTTGGGGTTTGTCGTTTTTTTCGGGCTATACCCCCGCCCATGGTATATTTGACACATTTCAAACACATGGTATTGGGTGTGTCTAAACATTAGGATCCTTTTGGAGCTTCTAAAATCTCCGGGGTGCTAGCACCTAGATGCATGGGGTGTGTTGTTCTCGACATCGCTGGGATGAATGACTTTTTAGCCCCCCTAAAAAAATAGTTTTATGAAAGGCCTTTAAGATTAGGAGTCGTAAGACACAATATTATTGTTGGGGGGGGTAGGCATCTGTTTTGCAGGCTAGTGTAAACCTTGGTTTCAAACGACCCACCAGGCATGCAGGGGTATTTTTTTAACAAACAACCCGCCCCCCTTTTTCTGTTTTTGAAACACACACACACACACACACACACACACACACACACACACACACAGCCACTACAGAAAACTCCCTCACGCACATGCGCGCGCACATGGCTTTTTCCGCAAGATTTTTCTCAGGGACAGACTGCGCTAAGAGTGAACAAACGCGAGAGTTCATAACGTGGTGAGATTCTGATTTTAAAACCATTTATTTCATTCAAAATATTTAGTACATACATTTTATATCGTTACATTCTTAAGGTATTTTACGATGCCTTTCTTACAGATCCTGGGAGCTTATGCAACCAACCGCAATTGTCCGTGTCGAGTTCACCCTCAAAAGGCAAGGCTCTCTTGCTATGTCCATCAACACATGGTAAGTTTTCACTCCAGGGGTAGATCCGCCGTCGGGCCTTTTGGTCTTGACTCTGTCTCAAGGAAAGCCTCGCCCAGCGCTTTAACTGTTCCCCATTTTGGAAGAGAATGTCCAGCTTATTCATAAGTGTTATGAAAATTGGATAATCCACCCATTTAAAACTAAACACAGGAATAAAAAAGTTTACATGTTTGCGGGCTCTGGAAGCTACCGGAGAATTGACAGACTTTGTAGCATTAGCCTTATCATAAAGGTCACAGGCTAAAATTGTCACTTTGTTGTCAGGGCTATAGTCCATTGAAGCAATTCTTAGAGCCTTGAGATCACTGCGGCCGCAGACCTGTTCTTCCAACGCATATCCTGGCACATTTGTAACACTTAGGACCTGTTCAATTTTACAAAGAGCCAGCCTGATGTTTAGCCATTCTCTCATCCCCAGAGCCGGGGGAAAACTCCCAGGTTTTGCAGGATAAAGGGGTTTGGGTCCACGGTCTGTGAATATCTTTACCGTAGAATCCTCCGGGTGGAATATGTAAGACATGTGGCCCTCACTCGTCCCCAAAAATCCTTTAAAACATTCTGGAGCTTCACACAGAACTTCTTCAAGGCTTTGGTCACTGGGTTCATGACAAGCCGAGCATAACATCCCTAAAATTGGCATAGGTGTCATTTTTGTTTAATATTCAGGGGGGTTATCATGTACAGTCTTAAACAGGTATTGTTCAGCGGCTTTATAAGGGGCCTTAACCAACCCAAACCGTGAGAAACAGTAACAGGTTGACCTGACACATGGTCACTTACTCAACCCAGGGCATGCACCCTTCTACATGACATAGGGTCATAAATCATTACATAGGGTCATAAATCAGGCTTGGGTCATCAATCATTAACGGCCTGTCAAAGGGACCCTTACTCACCCCATAGCCCCCACCTAACCAGGCTTGTCTATCAGGCTTGGGTCATCAATCATTAACGGCCTGTCAAAGGGACCCTTACTCACCCCATAGCCCCCACCTAACCAGGCTTGCCTGACCAGAAGACATGCACACGTCATCACTACATAGGGTTCCCATAGAGTTCACATAGGGTCATCAATCAAAATTTTGACCCGTGACATCTACTCTATTCTCTCTCTAGTCTCTAACTCATCTGCTGTATATCATGTAGACTGCTAGTCTCTAACCCATCTGTTGTATATCATGTAGACTGCTAGTCTCTAACCCATCTGCTGTATATAATGTAGAATGCTAGTCTCCTGTCTCTAACCCATCTGCTGTATATCATGTAGACTGCTAGTCTCTAACCCATCTGCTGACACCTTGTCATGTTCAGCCCCAGTTCATTGACTGTGTGTGTCACTCCTATCTCTGTCCCCCTGCTACAACCAGCGCACATCGCCAATAATGAGGGAGAGGGAGAGTTCCTAGGGCGCATCCCAACGGGCACCCTATTGCCTTATACAATGCACTATAGTACCAAGCCCCTGGTTAAAAGTAGTGCACTATATAGGAAATAGGCTGCCATTTGGGACACAACCCCTGTCTCTACATCAGTGACATCCAGAGACCATGTTATCAGTGTATGATTACACAGACAGACCCGGGACATCAAATGACTCATTTTACAGTACATACGCTCGCTGTCTCATCATGTCATCCTGTTACGCCTCTTTTGAGGGAGGGATTGAAGCTTGCTGTTTAAATTAGGAGGTGTGCAGAGCAGAGCTGCTACACAGAGGTTTGTGTCCAAAATGGCACCCTATTCCCTATATAGTGCACTACGTTTGACCTGAACCCTATGGGTCCTGGTCACAAATAGTGCACTACATAAGGAATAGGATGCCATTTGGGACACAGCCCTAATTAAAATGCATGGTATTGATGTGAGGAAGGCAGGATGCTGTGGAGACAGGGAGCTCTGAGGAGTCTCTCCTTGATCTATCTCTCTCTCCTGATGCTACATGTACATTGCAGTGTGTTAGGTCCCACGCTCCAGAGGATCATACAGTCTCATTATTACATCTGTCCAGTCGACCAGGTTGATTTAAAGACCATATGACGAACAGCGGGAGGGCAGCTCTGACATTGGTTCGTCTGATAGATGAAACAGAGATACTACAAGACTACATCTCCTCTTCTCTCCTTCCTTCTCCTCCCTTCTTCTCTCCTCTTCTTCTCTCCTTCTCCTCCCTTCTCCTCTCCTTCTCTCCTTCTCTCCTTCTCTCCTTCTCCTCCCTTCTCCTCTCCTTCTCTCCTTCTCTCCTTCTCTCCTCTCCTTCTCTCCTTCGCTTCTCACCTTCCTTCTCCTTCCTTCTTCTTTTCTCTCCTCTCCTCCTTACTTCTCCTCTCATGTCCTCTCCTCTCAATGCACATGCAGACAGACAGGCAGGCACACACAGACAGGCACAGACAGACAGACAGGCAGGCAGGCAGGCAGGCAGGCTGAGAGAGACAGGTACAGACAGACAGACGGTACAGACAGACAGACGGGTACAGACAGACAGAAAGTTACAGACAGACAGACGGGTACAGACAGACAGACGGGTACAGATAGACAGACGGGTACAGACAGACAGAAAGTTACAGACAGACAGGTACAGACAGACAGACAAGTACAGACAGACAGACAGACAGACAGACAGACAGACAGACAGACAGACAGACAGACAGACAGACAGACAGACAGACAGACAGACAGACAGGTACAGACAGACAGAAAGTTACAGACAGACAGACAGAAAGTTACAGACAGACAGACAGAAAGTTACAGACAGACAGACAGAAAGTTACAGACAGACAGACAGGTACAGACAGACAGAAAGTTACAGACAGACAGAAAGTTACAGACAGACAGAAAGTTACAGACAGACAGAAAAGTACAGCCAGACGGGTACAGACAGACAGGCAGGTACAGACCGACAGAAAGTTACAGACAGACAGAAAGTTACAGACAGACAGAAAAGTACAGCCAGACCGGTACAGACAGACAAACAGACAGGTATAACACACAAAGACAGACAGACAAACAGACAGGTACAACAGAGAGATACAGACAAACAAACCGACAGGTACAACAGAGAGAGACAGACAAACAAACAGACAGGTACAACAGACAGAGACAGACAGATAGGTACAGCCAGACAGGTACAGACAAACAAACAGACAGGTACAACAGACAGAGACAGAGACAGACAGACAAACAGACAGGTACAGACAGACAAACAGACAGGTACAACAGACAGAGACAGGCAGACAGGTACAGACAAACAAACAGACAGGTACAACAGACAGAGAGACAGACAGCTACAACATACAGCATATTGGTAAAAAAAGCTTGCCAGTAAAACACCTTCCTCTCTGGTTCATTATGTCTCCAACTGTGTTGTAGTGATTACATTTACGCCTCCCTTTGACGTCTGCTAGTCACCAGGCAGGAAAAGGCAGGAAAAGGCAGTCTGGATCTCAAATGGTACCCTATTCCCTCTGTAGTGCACTACTTTAGACCAGGGTCCATTGGACTAATCCCTCTGTAGTGCACTACTTTAGACCAGGGTCCATTGGGCTATTCCCTCTGTAGTGCACTACATTAGACCAGGGCCCATTGGGCTAATCCCTCTGTAGTGCACTACATTAGACCAGGGTCCATTGGGCTATTCCCTCTGTAGTGCACTACATTAGACCAGGGCCCATTGGGCTAATCCCTCTGTAGTGCACTACATTAGACCAGGGCCCATTGGGCTAATCCCTCTGTAGTGCACTACATTAGACCAGGGTCCATTGGGCTAATCCCTCTGTAGTGCACTACATTAGACCAGGGTCCATTGGGCTAATAAAGCACCATTTGAGTAAACAACCAGAGACAGCAGAGTGAAGAGAACATAACCAGAACATCTTGGGCAGCAGGGTAGCCTTGTGGTTAGAGCATTGGACTAGCAACCGAAAGGTTGCAAGTTCGAATCCCCGAGCTGACAAGGTACAAATCTGTCGTTCTGCCCCTGAACAGGCAGTTATCCCACTGTTCCTAGGCTGTCATTGAACATAAGAATTTGTTCTTAACTGACTTGCCTACCTTAATATAGGTCAAGTAAAAAAATCTGGTTTCTGACTGGTTTTGTTGCTAGTCGGTCTGGTACTAGCACAGACAGGCTCACTCTAGGAGTACATTTTTCATATTTCATACTTCTATATTTCATGGGGCGGCAGGTAGCCTAGTGGTTGGGAGCATTGGGCCAGTAACCGAAAAGTTGGTCGATCGAATCCCTGAGGTGGCAAGGTAAAAATCTGCCGTTCTGCCCCTGAACAAGGCAGTTAATCCACTGTTCCCCGGTAGGCTGTCATTGTAAATATGAACTTGTTCTGACTTGCATAGTTAAATAAAAATAAATGTAATACTTCTATAATTTCATCATAGAGAATCTTATATTGATCACACCAGAGCTACATACATCTTAGTGTTGCTTATTTTATTGTATCATAGATACAGCCTCTAACACGGAGTACTATGCTCTCTGTTTACCAAACTAAAGGCAGGGTACCGTAGCCTGGTCACCTGGGAGCGGAGACCGCTAGCAGGGTTTGTGAATAGAGCTCTAATGCGCTCTACTGCTAGCAGGGTTTGTGAATAGAGCTCTAATGTTCTCTACTGCTAGCTGGGTTTGTGTACAGAGCTCTAATGTTCTCGACTGCTAGCTGGGTTTGTGTTCAGAGCTCTAATGTTCTCTACTGCTAGCTGGGTTTGTGTTCAGAGCTCTAATGTTCTCGACCGCTAGCTGGGTTTGTGTACAGGGCTCTAATGCGCTCTACTGCTAGCTGGGTTTGTGTTCAGAGCTCTAATGTTCTCGACTGCTAGCTGGGTTTGTGTTCAGAGCTCTAATGTTCTCTACTGCTAGCTGGGTTTGTGTTCAGAGCTCTAATGTTCTCGACTGCTAGCTGGGTTTGTGTTCAGAGCTCTAATGTTCTCGACTGCTAGCTGGGTTTGTGTACAGGGCTCTAATGCGCTCTACTGCTAGCTGGGTTTGTGTTCAGGGCTCTAATGTTCTCTACTGCTAGCTGGGTTTGTGTTCAGGGCTCTAATGTTCTCGACTGCTAGCTGGGTTTGTGTTCAGGGCTCTAATGTTCTCGACTGCTAGCTGGGTTTGTGTACAGAGCTCTAATGTTCTCGACTGCTAGCTGGGTTTGTGTACAGAGCTCTAATGTTCTCGACTGCTAGCTGGGTTTGTGTACAGAGCTCTAATGTTCTCTACTGCTAGCTGGGTTTGTGTACAGAGCTCTAATGTTCTCTACTGGGAGTGCTTGGCATTGTGGAGTGCTTGGTACCACCTATTCACAGCAGCAGATCCTGGTTATTTGTAATGTAGACTGATGGTGTTCATGGTGAAAACACTCTCTTTAGTGTAACGCCCATCTGTCTTCCCTCGCTCATCCACAGAGGATCAAAACATGGTGGCATCCCAAATGACACCCTGCTCCCTATTTAGCTCACTACCCTAGTGTTTCCCCATAGGCCTCTGGTCAAAAGTAGTGCACTACCCTAGGGTTTCCCCATAGGCCTCTGGTCAAAAGTAGTGCACTACCCTAGGGTTTCCCCATAGGCCTCTGGTCAAAAGTAGTGCACTACCCTAGGGTTTCCCCATAGGCCTCTGGTCAAAAGTAGTGCACTACCCTAGGGTTTCCCCATAGGCCTCTGGTCAAAAGTAGTGCACTACCCTAGGGTTTCCCCATAGGCCTCTGGTCAAAAGTAGTGCACTACCCTAGGGTTTCCCCATAGGCCTCTGGTCATAAGTAGTGCACTACCCTAGGGTTTCCCATAGGCCTCTGGTCAAAAGTAGTGCACTACCCTAGGATTTCCCCATAGGACTCTGGTCAAAAGTAGTGCACTACCCTAGGGTTTCCCATAGGCCTCTGGTCAAAAGTAGTGCACTACCCTAGGATTTCCCCATAGACCTCTGGTCAAAAGTAGTGCACTACCCTAGGATTTCCCCATAGGCCTCTGGTCAAAAGTAGTGTACTGTATAAGGAATAGGATGCCATTTGGGGAAAGACTACAGTTCTGTCTCTCTGTCAGCCAGGAGCACACTTGTGTTTAGGACTAATGAAGACCCAGATGGCCTACTGTCATCAACATGAAATAAAGTAGCCAATGAAACGTCCTGATAAACGTAGCTAGCAACATACGTCTTCCAATGGGCAGCTCCTTGGACTAGAACAACTGGCCTCTGATTTAATTGTGAATACATTACAGAAGATGAATGTTTAGATTTGAGTTACTTAAAGAGATTACAAGATGTTTTTTTAGATACATTAGATCAGAACATGTATTTTTACTGATTCCAGTCTAATTGACTCCCCGTGGACCATTCTGTCCAGCAGACCAACAGGACGTGAACAGCATCATACATGAATGGAAAAAGCCACAAAACGACCAAATAGACACATAAACCACCACATGATGCCTAAAAGAGCATGACAATCCCAGTTAAATGGCTCCATGTGCTTCGAGCAGTGAATATTGTATATTGTGTTTGAGCAGTGTATATTGTGTGTTGTGTTTGAGCAGTGTATGTTGTGTGTTGTGTTTGAGCAGTGTATGTTGTGTGTTGTGTTTGAGCAGTGTATGTTGTGTTTGAGCAGTGTATATTGTGTGTTGTGTTTGAGCAGTGTATGTTGTGTGTTGTGTTTGAGCAGTGTATGTTGTGTTTGAGCAGTGTATATTGTATGTTGTGTTTGAGCAGTGTATATTGTATATTGTGTTTGAGCAGTGTATATTGTATATTGTGTTTGAGCAGTGTATACTGTGTTTGAGCAGTGTATGTTGTGTTTGAGCAGTGTATATTGTATATTGTGTTTGAGCAGTGTATATTGTATGTTGTGTTTGAGCAGTGTATATTGTATATTGTGTTTGAGCAGTGTATACTGTATGTTGTGTTTGAGCAGTGTATACTGTGTTTGAGCAGTGTATATTGTGTTTGAGCACTGTATATTGTATATTGTGTTTGAGCAGTGTATATTGTATATTGTGTTTGAGCACTGTATATTGTATATTGTGTTTGAGCAGTGTATATTGTATGTTGTGTTTGAGCAGTGTATATTGTATGTTGTGTTTGAACAGTGTATATTGTATATTGTGTTTGAGCACTGTATATTGTGTTTGAGCAGTGTATATTGTATATTGTGTTTGAGCACTGTATATTGTGTTTGAGCAGTGTATATTGTGTTTGAGCAGTGTATATTGTATGTTGTGTTTGAGCAGTGTATATTGTATATTGTGTTTGAGCAGTGTATGTTGTGTTTGAGCAGTGTATATTGTGTTTGAGCAGTGTATATTGTATATTGTTTTTGAGCAGTGTATATTGTATATTGTGTTTGAGCACTGTATATTGTGTTTGAGCAGTGTATATTGTATATTGTGTTTCAGCAGTGTATATTGTGTTTGAGCAGTGTATGTTGAACCGAGCAGGGCTATGATGGACCAGATCATGATGGACCAGACCACGATGGACCAGATCACGATGGACCAGACCACGATGGACCAGACCACGATGGACCAGATCACGATGGACCAGACCACGATGGACCAGACCACGATGGACCAGACCACGATGGACCAGATCACGATGGACCAGATCACGATGGACCAGACCACGATGGACCAGATCACGATGGACCAGATCACGATGGACCAGACCACGATGGACCAGATCACGATGGACCAGATCACGATGGACCAGACCACGATGGACCAGACCACGATGGACCAGACCACGACGGACCAGACCACGACGGACCAGACCACGACGGACCAGACCACGACGGACCAGACCACGACGGACCAGACCACGACGGACCAGACCACGACGGACCAGATCACGACGGACCAGATCACGACGGACCAGATCACGACGGACCAGATCACGACGGACCAGACCACGATGGACCAGACCACGATGGACCAGACCACGATGGACCAGATCACGATGGACCAGATCACGACGAACCAGACCACGACGGACCAGACCACGATGGACCAGATCACGATGGACCAGATCACGATGGACCAGACCACGATGGACCAGACCACGATGGACCAGATCACGATGAACCAGACCACGATGGACCAGATCACGATGGACCAGATCACGATGGACCAGACCACGATGGACCAGACCACGATGGACCAGATCAAATTGTATTGGTCACTTACCCATGTTTAGCAGATGTTATTGCAGGTGTAGAGAAATGCTTGTGTTTCTAGCTCCAACAGAGAAGTAATATCTAACAAGTAGTATCTAACAATTACACAACATATATACAATACACACAAGTCTAAGTAAAGGAATGGAACTAAGAATATATAAATATATGGACGAGCAATGTCAGAGCGGCATAGACTAAGATACCACAGCAGACCTGGGTTCAAATACTATTAGAAATCTTTCAAATACTTTGAGCATTTGCTTTAGCCTGCCTGGAGTGCCATATGGGCGGAGTATGCCTTTAAGTGACTATTCTATTGGTTAAATGATGCCAGGCAAGCTCAATCAGCACAGAAAAAGTATGGGAAATGATTTAGAATAGTGTTTGAACCCAAGTGTGGACCATATGACTGTTCTGTTCTGTTCCTCCATGGCCCCAGTCCAAAGCCTCTCCTCAGACAGACAGACACTCCAGAAATTGATTACCGCCTCTCTGATTGCAGTTCTCTCTCTCTCTCAAATCTAAATTGCGACTACAGACACGAATCCAGACCATATTCCTGGAGTACACTAAATCACTCTCACACGCTCCCCCCTCCTCACCCTACTCCCTCTCCTCTCCCCTCCCTTCTCAACCTGTCCACTCCACTGCCACATAAAAACACCCAACAAGAGGAACTGAATGGAGAACAATGTTGCTCTGCTCCTCATGTGTCCTTGTAATCGAAGCCAGGAACATTTGTCTGCCTCTCTCATCTCTCTCTCTGCAACTCTCTCTTTGTGTATCTCTCTCTCCTCTCTCTCTCTCTGTCTCGCTCTCTTTCTATCTCTGTCTCTCTCTCTCTGTCGCTCATCTCCGTCTCAACCTCTTTCTCTCCCCCTCTCTCTCTCTCCTTCATCGTTCTTCCACACAGTGTTAGACAGACAGACAGTGTCCCGTCGGGCATCTGACTGTCTGTCTGTCTGTCTAACACTGTGTGGACACTGTGTGGAAGAACGACGAAGGAGAGAGAGAGAGGGGGAGAGAAAGAGGTTGAGATGGAGATGAGCGACAGAGAGAGAGATACTGTACGTAACGCCTGCTCAATGTCCGCGTCCAGCTCCCACACGATCGGTGCTACCAGGCAGGAGTCCGGGAGTATGGGAGTCTGATCCATGGGCCGCTCCTCTGTGTCATACAGCTGGGACAGTGCGTCTGCCTTAACATTTTGGGAACCTGATCTGTAGGACAGGGTAAACACAAAACGGGTAAAGAACATGGCACACCTTGCCTGACGAGGATTCAGTCTCCTAGCTGCCCGGATTTACTCCAGGTTGCGGTGGTCAGTCCAGATGAGGAAAGGGTGTTCAGCCCCCTCAAGCCAATGTCTCCACACCATCAAAGCTTTAACCACAGCCAACAGCTCCCGGTCCTCCACGTCATAGTTCCGCTCCGCCGGGCTGAGCTTCTTCGAGAAGGTACAGGGGCGGTGGCGTGCTCGAGCGCTGAGAGAGCACGGCTCCTATCCCAGCCTCGGACGCGTCCACCTCCATTTTGAACACCAAAGAGCAATCCGGATGGGCCAGCACAGGAGCCGAGGTCAACAGTGCCCTTAGGTGCCCAAAAGCCCTGTCCGCCTCAGCCGACCACTGCAAACGTACAGGACCCCCCTTCAGCAGTGAGGTAAATGGAGCAGCCACATGGCCAAAACCCAGGATAAATCTCTGGTAGTAATTGGCAAACTCTAAAAACCGCTGCACCTCCTTTACCATGGTGGGAGTCGGCCAATTACGCACGGCTGAAATGCGGTCACTCTCCATCTCTACCCCAGATGTGGAAATGCGATATCCTAGGAAGGAGACAGCCTGCTGGAAGAACAGGCATTTCTCAGCCTTGACGTACAGGTAATGCTCCAACAGACGTCCAAGTACCCTGCGCACCAAGGACATAAATATCAGAATGTCATCGATATACACCACTACACCCTGTCCGTGCAGGTCCCTGAAAATCCTGTCTACAAAGGATTGGAGGACTGATGGAGCATTCATCAACCCGTACGGCATGATGAGGAACTCATAATGCCCTAAGGTGGTACTGAACCCAGTCTTCCACTCGTCCCCCTCCCCCCGGATACGCACCAGGTTGTAAGCACTCCTGAGATCCAGTTTAGTGAAGAAGCGCGCCCCATGCATTGACTCAATCGTCATGGCGATAAGAGGTAGCGGGTAGCTGTACCTCACCGTGATTTGATTGAGACCTCCTTTAGTCAATGCACGGGCGCAGACCTCCCTCCTTCTTCTCCACGAAAAAAGAAACTCGAGGAGGCAGGTGAAATGGAGGGCCGAATGTACCCCTGACGCAGAGATTCAGAGACGTATGTCTCCATAGCCACCGTCTCCGCTTGCGACAGGGGATACACGTGACTCCTGGGAAGTGCAGCGTCTGCCAGGAGATTTATCACACAATCCCCCCTTTGATGGGGTGGTAACTGAGTCGCCTTCTTTTTGGAGAAGGCGAGAGCCAAATTGGCATATTCTCGGGGGATGCGCACGGTGGAGACCTGGTCTGGACCTTCCACCTTGGTAGCACCAACGGAAACCCATACACACCTCCCCGAGCACTCTCTCTCGTGACCACCCTGTTAGAGCCCTCTGTTGCCTTGAAATGGTGGGGTCATGACTAGCCAACCAGGGAAGGCCTAGTCCCACGAGAAATGCAAGAGAGTCAATGAGGAAGAGACTGATTCTCTCCTCATGACTTCCCTGTCTCCATGGCCAGGGAGATGGTGGCTTCCCTAATTAGCCCGGACCCTAATGGTCGACTATCCAGAGCGTGTACCAGAAAAGGTCTAACCACAGGAACAATGGGAATCCCTAAACTAAGGGCGAACGCTCTATCGATAAAATTACCAGCTGCGCCTGAATCGACGAGCGCCTTATGCTGGGAATACTCAGGAAAACAAACATGCGGTGACTCACTTGGGGTGACGCCAGAGAGCCCTGCCTGCTGCCTCGACTCCCAGAGGGACCAACCCGGCACCGCCCGGCAGTGTGCCCTCTGCGGCCACAGATGGTGCACGTGAAGGCCCCTCCTCCAGCCTCCCTACGCACAGCCCCTCCCAGCTCCATGGGCACCGGAGCGGGGGTGCTGGAAGATGGAACCGACAGAGCCCTCCTCCAGCCTCCCAACGTGCAGCCCCTCCCAGCTCCATGGGCACCAGACCGGGGGTGCTGGAATATGGAACCGACAGAGCCCTCCTCCAGCCTCCCAACGTGCAGCCCCTCCCAGCTCCATGGGCACCGGAGCGGGGGTGCTGGGAGATGGAACCGACAGAGCCCTCCTCCAGCCTCCCAACGTGCAGCCCCTCCCAGCTCCATGGGCACCGAAGCGGGGGTGCTGGAAGATGGACCCGACAGAGCCCTCTCTGGACGTCCGCGGGTGACCAGCAGGTTATCCAACCGGATGGACAGATCCACCAGTTGGTCAAAGGTGACGGTGGCCAACTCCAGCTGGACGTCCTCGCGCAAGCTGCATCGGTAGTGGTCGATAAGGGCCCTGTCGTTCCATCCTGCTCCGGCTGCCAAGGTCCGGAATTCTAGGGCAAACTTCTGGGCACTCCTCGTCCCCTGCCTCAGGTGGAAGAGCCGCTCTCCCGCCGCTCTACCCTTGGGCGGATGGTCAAAGACGGCCCGGAAGCGACGGGTGAACTCTTCGAAGTGGTCCAACACCGCGTCTTCCTCCCTCCACACGGTGTTTGCCCACTTCAGAGCTCTCCCCGAGAGGCACGAGACGAGGGTGGACATCCCTTCCAGAGGGAGCTGGGTGAACGGTGGCCAGGTATAGGTCCAGCTGTAATAGGAACCCCTGGCACCGTGATGCCGTCCCATCATACTCCCTGGGAAGGGAGAGACACATCCCACTGGGACTGGTTCCAGGAGGGACGGGTAGAGATACCCCTGGTTGTGCTGGTCGAGGCGCTGGAGAGACTCCCTGTCTCTCCCAGTGGTCCATGGTCTGGACAACGCGATCCATCGTGGCGCAGAGATGTTGTAGCATCGCCGAGTGTTCTCGGACGAGTTCCTCGACTCCTCTAACCGGGTTACCTGCTCCTGCTGACTCCATGGTTTGGATTGGGATTCTGTCAAGGGTGTGCGCTGCTGGTGAAGAAGTCAGGTGCAGGAGAGCAGAGAGTTTTGTTCAGGCGCACACTTTATTGGGCAGAAGCAAACAACCATAAGACGCAACTGCGTCAAACAAACCTCCAGGCGAAAGTGTAAATCGATACAAAGTCACAATGTATCAAAAAAGTTTAACAATATGAACATACTACGGGTGAACATGGTACCCGAAAAACCCAGCTAGGCGCGTCAAACAAAAACACGTAACAAAGAACAATCCCACACAAAGACATGGGGGGAACAGAGGAATATATATATGCAGTTGATTAGGGAATGTAAACCAGGTGTGATGTAGAAGTCCGTCACTGGCCGCGGGCAGCATCTGGTACTTTAACGCACGCACACACACATTCATCACTCCTCCCTGTTCCGTTATCAGATAAGTTAACAATGTGGGTCGACACACAAGTTAACTTCTCTATCTTAGTACATACATTTCACACTTATTTCAGTAACTGGTTATGGGATAAAAAAATAAACAGATAAGTGTTGATATTTAATATAAGTAATATTTATTTTACTTATCGATGTTATGGATGAGTGCATTGTTTGTTTGTTCTGTTCCTCTCTCTCTCCATCCCTGTAGCTTCTGTGTATGCTGAATAAGGACCCGAGCTAAGGGAATGGGCTAACTTTGTAGTGCCTGTCCCGAATGGCTCATTAATGTAAATGGCCTTATTGAAAGACACTGTCAGTAGTGATGTAATTTTGTAAATGTTATATTGTGATATTGTTTCATAAAAAACATGTTGCAATGTATATACGTTAGTATGTTTAGTTAAATGGAAAATGTAGATAATTGCCTAATTAATTAGTGTTAATTGTTCTGAGGGGAGGGGCTAGACCTACAAAAGGAGCCTATCTTTCAGTTCATGGAGAGATATTTTGGATTGAGCTGTGAATGGGGCAGCATTGTTTTTAGCTGGCCCATAAGGTATACGTTTTGATGGCAGTACTGTTGTTTTTGTTCTGGAATCACTCTGTAAATAAACACCCGGAAGCACAGAATAACTTTTGCGGCTCCGCCATCTTTTTATTTTGCTAGAGGTTTGGTTTCCCAGTTTAGCCTTCTGGCCTCCTCTACGTGACACCAGGTGTGTGGGGAACAAGACAAAACAAATGGAACAATGAAAAATGGAACAATGAAAAATGGAGCGGCCATGGCTAGAAGGCCGGTGACACCGAATGCAGCCCTAACAAAGAGGGGAGCCGACTTCGGCGTGAAGTCGTGACATGTTTCAAATATGTGGGACAAAGTTGTTGATGCAGTCACTAAAACAGCTGTGTGGTTGTTGGGAAAGTGGTCAAAATAGCTGATTTGTATCAAAAGTTATGTTTACAGTGAATGTTGGAAGTCATGATGTCACAATGGGGAGCTTTAGAATGTTGAAACAAGTCTCATTAAAGTGAATGAAGACCAAAAAATATGTAACTTAAAAAGTATAAAAGCTATCAAAAAGTTAAATGTAAGCACCCTATTCCAGATCGTTCTACACGTTTTAAAGTTTGAAAGGCGTTTCTACCTTAGATGGTGTAAGAGGAGTAGTGTGCAGAAGAAGTATGACAAAGATTTAAAGTAGGGACTTTTTCTGAACATGTCCCACCTGTAACGGCTGTTTGAAGAAGAGGACCAAGGTGCAGCGTTGGTTTTGAGGGTTGTCAATACGTTAGGTTTCCTGGACAGTGAGGCCTTCCTTAACCCTGAACTGCCCAGCGATATGCAGTTACGCCCTAGTCATGACATTGTGACATCATCAACCCGCAGGTCAGACTGCACCACATCACTCTACCTGTCTCCCTCCCTCTCTCTGGTGTAACAGATCCTAGGGGTTCTTTTCTGCTCATGCATCCTTATTTTAATGCAAAACCTAGCACTGGTGGGCGTGGCCAAACAGCTCTATTTTCATGTCATCCAACAAACGTAAAATGCCTGGAGTTTGCTAAACGGCGTTGGCATTTGGATTGGTCAGATGACATACAAATAGAACTCTTTGGCCACGCCCACCAGTGGGGGTTTGTTGATGCATATGCAGAACAGAACCACATACCTACTGTAACACCATGGTGGTGGATCTTTGATGTTATGGGGCTATTCTGCTTCCACTGGTCCTGGGGCATCATGAACTTTACCCAGTACCAGGACATTTTTGCCAAAACCCTGGATGCCAGGAGGCTGAAACTTGGCCGCAAGTGGATCTTCCAGCAAGACAATAACCCCAAGCACACATCAAATCCACAAAGAAATGGTTAATTGGCCACATAATCAACATTTGGCAATGGCCATCTCAGTCTTCTGGACTTAAATCCCATTGAAAACCTGTGGTTTGAATTGAAGAGGGAAGTCCATAAGAGACGAAGGATATCAAGGATCGAGAAAGATTGTGTCTAGAGGAACGGTCTAAGAGCCCTCCCATTGTGTTCTCCAACCTCATAAAACATTTTAGAAAAGGCTCAGTGCCGTTATCCTCGCACGGTGAGGAATAGAAAGGTTTTGAAAAAAGTGTCTTGTTTCAGACCAAGGTGTGTTGTTTCAGACTAAGGAGTGTTGTTTCAGACCAAGGTGTGTTGTTACAGACCAAGGAGTGTTGTTTCAGACCAAGGAGTGTTGTTTCAGACCAAGGGGTGTTGTTACAGACCAATGGGCTTGTTACAGACCATGGGGCTTGTTACAGACCAAGGGGTGGTGTTACAGACCAAGGGGCTTGTTACAGACCAAGGTGTGTTGTTTCAGACCAAGATGTGTTGTTTCAGACCAAGGGGTGTTGTTACAGACCAAGGGGTGTTGTTACAGACCAAGGGGCTTGTTACAGACCAAGGGGCTTGTTTCAGACCAAGGGGTGTTGTTACAGACCAAGGGGTGTTGTTACAGACCAAGGGGCTTGTTACAGACCAAGGGGCTTGTTTCAGACCAAGGGGTGTTGTTACAGACCAAGGGGTGTTGCACATTGCAAATTATTTTGCACCATGGAAATTATGATCTAAATCTGTGTCTGTACAGAGACACACCAGGGCTCGCAGGCTACCCATGGCATAACCATGTTCTTCATGAAACAGTTTGTAAAATACATTTTATCTCAATGAGAATAACCCAGGGGTTGACCTCTAACCCAGTGAGTGACCTCTAACCCAGGGGTTCCCAAACTTTTTTGGCCCATGACCCCATTTTGATATCTGAAAATTCTTGCGACTTCAACCTTGTGAAAAACAATATGTAATTAACAGCCACTGGTTACTTTTTACATTGGGGCTTTGGCAGTCAATTGAAAAACATTTGAACAGTATTTCTGATTGTCTTCTCTACTCACCATGATATACTTTAAATGTGGATGACAGTCAACTGCAAATGAGTCTGACATAATGTATCTTATCTCACCACCACCAATGAGATGGGTGTGGCTTGATGCATGTCACGTCAGAGCTTCTCAAAGTCAAGGGGCATGGTCGACAGTGTGCATCTCATCTCTGCTGTCACATCCAACTTGGATGGATATTTGGTTTTAATGCAGACGAGAGCACTGAGTCCAGCTGGAGAAGGGTACCATGAGTTTTATGGTGCTTTGAAGACAACTGGGAACTCCAATTCGCATACCACCCCAACAGATCCACAGATGCAATCTCAATCGCACTCCACACTGCCATTTACCACCTGGACAAAAGCAACACCGATGTGAGAATGCTATTCATTGACTACAGCTCAGCGTTCAACACCATAATGCCCACAAAGCTCATCACTAAGCTAAGGACCCTGGGACTAAACACCTCCTTCTGCAACTGGATCCTGGACTTCCTGACGAGCCACCCCCAGGTGGTAATGGTAGACAACAACATATCTGCTATGCTGATCCTCAGCGCTGGGGCCCCTCAGGGGTGTGTGCTTAATCCCCTCCTGTACTCCCTGTTCACTCATGACTGCGTGGCCAAACATGACTCCAACACCATCATTAAGTTTGCTGATGACACAGCAGTGGTAGGCCTGATCAACGACAACGGTGATACAGCCTATAGGGAGGAGGTCAGAGACCTGGCAGTGTGGTGCCAAGACAACAACCTCTCCTTCAATGTGAGCAAGACAAAGGAGCTGATTGTGGACTACAGTAAAAGGCAGGCCGAATTGTTTCCTCTGAATCCACTGATTCAGTCACTCACCTGTAGAATGTTTTTGCATTCAGCATGCTTGCATTCAGTTCGTTCCGTTTCCCAAATATGTCTGTTATATAGGCAAGGAGACATGTTTTCTTTTCATTGCACAGAAAGTCAAGCAAATCTGTGTTTTTACATTCATTTTGAATGACAACAGTTCCTCTCTTAACATGAAAAATCTTTCCAAGACTCCCCCTCGACAACCACCAAGCCTCCCCTCGACAACCACCAAGACTCCCCCTCGACAACCACCAAGACTCCCCCTCGACAACCACCAAGACTCCCCCTCGACAACCACCAAGACTCCCCCTCGACAACCACCAAGCCTCCCCCTCGACAACCACCAAGCCTCCCCCTCGACAACCACCAAGACTCCCCCTCGACAACCACCAAGACTCCCCCTCGACAACCACCAAGACTCCCCCTCGACAACCACCAAGCCTCGGTGTGAAATAGAACATGCTCTGATCCCACGTCTCCACATAGTTCTGTGAACAGGCGTGTGCACAGTGGATGTGGTTTACAATGGAAGCTACCTGCTGCAGTATATCTCAGAGTTCTGTGCTTAGCTCTTTTGCCGCCAGTTGCTCTCTGCACATACAATGTGTCTATATGGCAGAGGCAGACACATTAATAACTAGAGTGCAGAGGCCTGCCCACCGTCCCACCATAGACGGAGGCCCCATCTGTATAAAAGCCCACCATTCAATCCTATGGAGACTGTTTTTCCGTCAATATAGCCAATCATCACACTGAACATCCCCTGTGCCGTTTCATGCTCGGGAATCGTGACACAGAACAATACGTCCTCGTGAATAGTATCCCCTGACATGTATAGAGAATAAAAGTCGATGCACGGGCACCTCGGCCCTCACAGCTAACGTCCATTAGGAGAGTATTAGCTGGGGAGTTTTTGAGTTGATTCCTTTTGAATGCTAGCAGCATAAATTCTTTGTTTAACATTGCTATCTGACAAAGGTGTTGATGTGAGTTTCTGTGCTGGTGCCTGTGCCTCTGCCTCCTCCCCACATTGTTTTCACCATATCAATTGCGGCCGGTAATATCAAAGTCTCTGCAATAGTGTTTGGTTTCATAGTGTAGTGGGCTTAGCTATTTACTGTGGGAATGATTCAAGTGCAACGGTACAGTGCGGCATTTTCCTACGATCTAAGGGCGCTCTCTGGTTGAATTTTATATTTGAATCATTGTCATTTATATTTTTAATGTTAACCACATTACAATGATTTTGAGATACAAAGACGATATTATAATATGTATGTTGTTTTTCAGGAAATTCTCCCGCAAACCCATTTTCATATCAGGCTACCCCACATGGGGTCACGACACTCAGATTGGGAACCACCGGAATAACCTGAAACAATTTACTTATTTTTCAAGTTGACTAATATAGATTAATGCTGAGTCAGAGATGAACCAAGCAGTACTGCATGTCCTGTGTGTCTGCAGGGAGAGAATATTAGGATCAACCTAAAAGATGTAGAACCTTCAAACCACAAAGTTCACCCTTGTTTTTATGTGTGGTATTGTGCTAACTCTACTCTGACACTTCCAGCCTCCAGCAATTCAGATGAATAGATATGATCAGCGAGAGAGAGAGAGAGGTGTCAAAATCACTCATATAAGATCACTGGCTTGTATGTTGGGACCTAACAGAAGCAGAAACAGCAGTGTGCAGCAGTGTGCATTACCAGGCAGACAGACTTCTCAGAGTAGAATGGCTTGGGTCATGAAGCTCGGCATTCTACTGGCGGTTCTGATCAGAACCGTCCTTACAGACCAGGACATCAAGAAAGAAGGGGAATACCATATCTTGTTAAACATGAATGATTGTGGTGACTACTGTTTGATGTTCAGATCCTCAGCTGGAGAGAGCCTGCTGCTGTGGAACACTTCAAACCCACTTGAGAATTCCACCCTGGCTGCTGAGTTTAGGGATCGACTGGTACTGGGGAAACCACTTGTCTATGTCAACAGTCTCACTCAGTCAGACTCTGGACGGTACAGGATGGAGTGTTGGACAGATGGCAGGGTGTCATGCCGGGACAGCAAGGACCTCCTAGTCTGCAGTGGATCAAATGAAAAAATGATTCTGCATGTTCATTTAGGAGAGACAGTAAAGCTGCAGTGTGAGGGTACAAGGAGTAGTGCCAACATGACAGTCAGATGGTTCAGGGGGAGAGACTCTAGACTGGACGGCAGAGAGCAGTTGGTTGAGAAAAGCTTCTCTCTCCTCATCAATGTTACTATGGAGGATCTGAAGTCATATTACATGTGCATGATACTGGAGGGACAGCTTTGTGTTTCCAGACATCTCTTTGATACAAGGCGAAAGAGACAGTATGTTGTTCTCTCAGTAGGAGAGGAGGCTGTACTGCCCTGCTTTAACCATGATGACCCCACTGGGACAGAGACGGTGTGGTTAACCAGCCGCTTTGGAATCATCAGATGGGTCCCCAGTCATCTCACTAGCAGGGGGAAGCAGATGTACCTGACAGACGGAAGAACATCAGGCAACTTCTCCCTGGTCATCCCATCACTGATGCTCAACCACTCAGGGTGGTATGAATGCTCCGGTAAACCCCCCCAAAAGGCTGAATACATAAAAGAATATGATCTCCTGGTGTGCCCCAAGGCTGAGCCTCTCACAGAGTTTTTCTCAGAGGGAGAGGAGGTTGTTCTCGGCTATAACTATAATCTCACTGAGTCTAACAGGGTGGTGTGGTACAGACGGACTGCTCAGGTGGACGATGCCATTCTGGACACAAGATTACGACTAAAAAACTTGCCCCAAGACTTGGTTGGCCGAATGAATGCATCTCACCCTCCCTCCTTTCTGGTCCTCTCTAACCTCTCACTGGTGGACAGAGGGGAGTACTGGTGTGCTGTCTTCTATGAAGAGACGTGCGTCTCAGTAACTAAGACCCTCTTGCTGGTGTGGGACCCGTTTGGCATCAACTCCACGTTCTACAGAGTGTACTCTTCACTGATGGGCTGTGCTCTGCTGGGGATGGTCTGTGCTGTGATCACTGTGAACCTGAAGACCAGGAGAAGAAGAGACCAGACTTCCCTGAAGACCCAGAGGACTGCAGCCCAGACACAGGGACAGCAGAGCAGCAGAGTGGAAGAGGAGAGAGAAGAGAGTGAGGAAGAAAGAGGAGAGGGAAGAGAGAGGATAGACAAGGGAAGTGAGTGAGGAGAGAGAGGAAACAGAGAAGACTAAAGAGGAGAGGGAAGAGAGAGGATAGACAAGGGAAGTGAGTGAGGAGAGAGAGGAAACAGAGAAGACTAAAGAGGAGAGGGAAGAGACTGAAGAAGAAAGAGGAGGGTGTGGACAGAGCTGAGTAAAAAGAGAGAGGAAGATGGATGTGATTTTAAGGTTCTGAGGTGAAACTTTAGCAGTAAGGAAATGTCCACCTTGTAAGACCTGATGTATGTTAGAAGAGAGGAAGAATCAACAAAAGAGGGATCAAATTAAGATCCTACATCTGTACTCTGGCACAAAGTACATTTCAGTAGAAACAGAAATACTCAGCACAAATTCAACTTTCTGCTGCCAGAATACACAATGTTAAATATAAGAGTTCCATGTTGAATTGATTGAGAAAATTGACTTCAATACTACATACAGATGTATGATATTAATTTGATCACCCTGTTGCAGGATAACTTTTTTGGGGGTTAAAAAGGCTTCTGAAGTTTGTAATTTCCACTTAGGACTTTCAGACTTCATACTCCCTTCTGAAAAACATATCAACCCCTACAAAAACATCCATTAATTACAATCCACATAATAATTCACATTTCCTGTTGCTGCAGGATTATTTTCCTATTGTAGCAAACTGGATCAAATTATGATCCTACATCGGTACAGTCATTTTGAACTCTCCTTCTGATGTAACCTAAAACCTAACCTTTCTTGATGTAACCTGATATAACGTTTAATGTCCAATGTTTGCTGTCTACATGAAGGGAATTGTAAATTGTGGTAGTAGCAGTAGTAGAATTAGTAGTAGTAGTCAAAGTGGTTGAGTATTTACATGTTGGTTTGTTTATTACGGTATAGATCATGTTCTGCTTCTCTGATTCTTTTTCTATTTCTACAAATAAAGAAACATTAACTTGAAAAGCTTCTAACAGTAGATGACAATCTACTAGGAACAGTTCAATCAAAGCTAACAGATCTTTGACAGTCATATACATTACACTGAGTGTACAAAACATGAAGAACATTTTTCTAAAATTAAGTTGCACCCGCCCACCCTTCAAATCAAATCAAATTGTATTGGTCACACAGATATTTAGCAGATGTTATTGCGGGTGTAGCGAAATGCTAGCTCCAACAGTGCAGTAATATCTAACAATTCACCACAATGCACACTAATCTAAAAGTAAAAGAATGGAAATAAGAAATATATAAATATTAGGACGAGCCATGTCGGAGTGGCATTAACTAAAATATAATACAATAGAATACAGTATGTATATCTGACATGAGTAAAACAGTATGTGAACATTATTAAAGTGACCAGTGTTCCATTATTAAAGTGACCCGTGTTCCATTATTAAAGTGACCCGTGTTCCATTATTAAAGTGACCCGTGTTCCATTATTAAAGTGACCAGTGTTCCATTATTAAAGTGACCAGCGTTCCATTATTAAAGTGACCCGTGTTCCATTATTAAAGTGACCAGTGTTCCATTATTAAAGTGACCCGTGTTCCATTATTAAAGTGACCAGTGTTCCATTATTAAAGTGACCAGTGTTCCATTATTAAAGTGACCCGTGTTCCATTATTAAAGTGACCAGTGTTCCGTTATTAAAGTGCCCAGTGATTCCATGTCTATGTACATTGGATTGCGTAACCGGGTGGTAGTCGGCAAGTGATGGCTGTTTAACAGTCTGATGGCCTTGAGAGAGAAGCTGTTTTTCAGTCTCTCGGTCCCAGCTTTGATGCACCCGTACTGATCTCACCTTCTAGATGATAGTGGGGGGAACAGGCCGGGGCTCGGGTGGATGATGTCCTTAATTGTCTTTTTGGCCTTCTTGTGACTTCCTGTGCCCCAGGTGATGCGTTGGACAGACCGCACCAACCTCTGGAGAGCCCTGCGGTTGTGGGCGGTGTAGTTGGTTTACCAGGCGGTGATTCAGCTCGACAGAATGCTCTCAATGATGCATCTGTAAAGGTTTGTGGGTCTTAGGGGCCAAGCTGAATTTCTTCAGCCTCCTGAGGTTCAAGAGGCGCTGTTCAGCCTTCTTCACCACATTGTCTGTGTGGATGGACCATTTCAGATTGTCAGTGATGTGTACGCAGAGGAACTTGAAGCTTTTCACCTTCTCCACTGCGGTCCCGTCAACGTGGATAGGGGGGTGCTCCCTCTGGTGTCTCCTGAAGTCCACCATCAGCCCCATCGTTTTGTCGGCATTGAGGGAGAGGTTATTTTCCTGACACCACTCCGCCAGGGCCTCACCTCCTCCATGTGGGCTCTCGTTGTTCTTGGTAATCAGGCCTACTACTGTTGTGTCGTCTGCAAACTTGATGATTGAGTTGGAGACATGCTTGGCCACGCAGTCATGGGTGAACAGGGAGTACAGGAGGGGGCTGAGCATGCACCCTTGTGGGGCCCCAGTGTTGAGGATCAGCGAAGTGGGGGTGTTGTTTCCTACCTTCACCAGGCAGCCTGTCAGGAAATCCAGGACCCAGTTGCACAGGGCGGAGTTCAGACCAAGGGCCCAGAGCTTAATGATGAGCTTGGAGGGTACTATGGTGTTGAAGGCTGAGCTGTAGTCAATGAACAGCAATCTTACATAGGCATTCCTCTTGTTCAGATGGGTTAGGGCAGTGTGCAGTGCGATGGTGATTGCACCGTCTGTGGATCTATTGGGGCGGTAAGCAAATTGAAGTGGGTCTAGGGTGACAGGTAAGGTAGAGGTGATATGATCCTTGACTTGTCTCTCAAAGCACTTCATGATGACAGAGGTGAGTGCTTTGGCCCGATAGTCATTTAGTTCAGTTAGTTACCTTTGCTTTCTTGGGTCTCAGGATGGTAAGTTGGTGGTTGAAGATATAGCTCTAGTGGTGTGGGGGCTGTGCTTTGGCAAAGTGGGTGGGGTTATATCCTTCCTGTTTGGCCCTGTCCGGGGGTGTCCTCGGATGGGGCCACAGTGTCTCCTGACCCCTCCTGTCTCAGCCTCCAGTATTTATGCTGCAGTAGTTTATGTGTCGGGGGGCTAGGGTCAGTTTGTTATATCTGGAGTACTTCTCCTGTCCTATTCGGTGTCCTGTGTGAATTTAAGTGTGCTCTCTCTAATTCTCTCTTTCTCTGTTTCTTTCTCTCTCTCAGAGGACCTGAGCCCTAGGACCGTGCCTCAGGACTACCTGACATGATGACTCCTTGCTGTCCCCAGTCCACCTGGCCGTGCTGCTGCTCCAGTTTCAACTGTTCTGCCTTATTATTATTGGACCATGCTGGTCACTCATGAACATTTGAACATCTTGGCCATGTTCTGTTATAATCTTCCACCCGGCACAGCCAGAAGAGGACTGGCCACCCCACATAGCCTGGTTCCTCTCTAGGTTTCTTCCTAAGTTTTGGCCTTTCTAGGGAGTTTTTCCTAGCCACCGTGCTTCTACACCTGCATTGCTTGCTGTTTGGGGTTTTAGGCTGGGTTTCTGTACAGCACTTTGAGATATCAGCTGATGTATGAAAGGCTATATAAATACATTTGATTTGATTTGGGTACGGGAACACTGGTGGACATCTTGAAGCAAGTAGGGACAGCAGACTGGGAGAGGGGGAGATTGAATATGTCCGTAAACACTCCAGCCAGCTGGTCTGTGCATGCTCTGTCATTTAAAATAGATACCTGTTTTTCATCGTCAACATGTTTTTATCTGTGGTATTTTACCATCTCTGCTAGCTCTGATCTTACATGTCAATCCTCCAGCTACTCAGAGGAAACCAGATCTTATCATTACCAAAGTACTGCTAGGTGTTATCTAGCAGAGGAAACCAGATCTTATCGGCAAATAGCCCACCCATTTTTACCTACCTCATCCCCATACTGTTTTTATTTATTTACTTTTCTGCTCTTTTGCACACCAATATCTCTACCTGTACATGACCATCTGATCATTTATCACTCCAGTGTTAATCTGCTAATTATTCGCCTACCTCCTCATGCCTTTTGCACACAATGTATATAGACTCCCCCTTTTTTTTCTACTGTGTTATTGACTTGTTTATTGTTTACTCCATGTGTAACTCTGTGTTGTCTGCTCACACTGCTATGCTTTATCTTGGCCAGGTCGCAGTTGCAAATGAGAACTTGTTCTCAACTAGCCTACCGGGTTAAATAAAGGTGAAAAAAAAAAAAAAAAGAGTACTGCTAGGTGTTATCTAGCAGAGGAAACCAGATCTTATCATTACCAGAGTACTGCTAGGTGTTGTGTAAGGATCTTTAAAGGAGCAAACTGTTTTGAACTATTAAATGCATGTTAAAAACCCATTGATTCTTGAACAATGTAACCTATACATGCCTCATAAGTTCAGCCCAACAGTCAGAACTCATAAGATGATTAGGTAGCCATGGTGAAGAGAGAGAATGTTATACCTGTCTGTCTATTATACCTGTCTGTCTGTTGTATCTGTCTGTTTGTTATACCTGTTATTCTCTCCTGCTGTCTAGACAACTGGACATTATTCCAGCTGGAAGACTTATGTCTGGATTCCAAATGGCACTCTGTTCCCTTTAAAGTGCTCTACTTCCCTATGGACCCTGGTCAAATGGAGTGCGCTATACAGGGAATAGAGTGCCATTTGGGAGAAGACTATGTGTTTAATTAACCTCTGTCTTTCCATTCCATTGATTTCCATTATTACTCTTCTAATTATACAACTAACTGCTTTTTAAACACGGGGAGAAAAAACGACTTGAAATGCAACGATTAGAGCCCGTTGAGGGATATCATCAGATTTAGAGAATAACGCAGCCACTGTTGCAGAAATCCTCCCAACACAGTGGTATCTGTGATGTGTGTGTGTGTGTGTGTGTGTGTGTGTGTGTGTGTGTGTGTGTGTGTGTGTGTGTGTGTGTGTGTGTGTTGGCCTAAGTAAACGTTCTGTGTGCCCTTGATTAGAAAAGTAATGAACAATTCAAAAAGAGGAATATGTTTGATCAGTGCAGTTTAATCATCCCCAAAATCAATACTCATTTAAACACATAGTAATAACACTGTCAAAATGAGGTCTGTCTGAGACTCATTTCCCTGCATATCGCTGACAAATAACTGCACACCTACTGTCTTTTTAATTGTTTCCCTCAGAGCGCATAGTCTGTATCCCAAATGGCATCTATTCTCTATATAGTGCACTTCTTTAAAAGAGTGTCCTTTGCGCCCTGCTCAAAAGTAGTGCACTATATAGGGAATAGGATGTCATTTGGGATTCAGGCAACATCCCCATTCATTCATTATGCAGCAGTCGATCTCACTGGCAGCTTTTCCATGATACCTGACCTAAACAGACAAATCCCCTCTGTCAATGAATCATGGCCTAAACAGATAAATCCCCTCTGTCAATGAATCATGACCTAAAACAGACAAATCCCCTCTGTCAATGAATCATGGCCTAAACAGATAAATCCCCTCTGTCAATGAATCATGGCCTAAACAGATAAATCCCCTCTGTCAATGAATCATGACCTAAAACAGACAAATCCCCTCTGTCAATGAATCATGACCTAAACAGACAAATCCCCTCTGTCAATGAATCATGACCTAAACAGATAAATCCCCTCTGTCAATGAATCATGACCTAAAACAGACAAATCCCCTCTGTCAATGAATCATGACCTAAACAGACAAATCCCCTCTGTCAATGAATCATGACCTAAACAGATAAATCCCCTCTGTCAATGAATCATGACCTAAACAGATAAATCCCCTGTGTCAATGAATCATGACCTAAACAGATAAATCCCCTCTGTCAATGAATCATGACCTAAACAGATAAATCCCCTGTGTCAATGAATCATGACCTAAACAAACAAATCCCCTCTGTCAATGAATCATGACCTAAACAGATAAATCCCCCTAGATCACACTGTAAGACCACAGAATTAGATGGCGGTGAACCTCAAGCAAGCATGTATACTTACACACAATGTAGACACGTACACACACTTACACACACACACACACACAATTAGACAGTCACACACACACACACACATACACAATTAGACACTCTCACACACACAATCTCACAATCACACACACACACACAATTAGACAGTCACACACACACACACAATTAGACAGTCACACACACACACACACACACACACAATTAGACAGTCACACACACACACACACACACACACAATTAGACAGTCACACACACACACACAATTAGACAGTCACACACACACACACACACACACACAATTAGACAGTCACACACACACACACAATTAGACACTCTCACACACACAATCTCACAATCACACACACACAATTAGACAGTCACACACACACACACACACACAATTAGACACTCTCACACACACAATCTCACACACACACAAACACACACAGACAAACTCTCTCTCTCTCTCACAATCTCACACACACACACACAGACACAGACAAACTCTCTCTCTCTCTCTCACACACACACACACACACAATTAGACACTCTCACACACACAATCTCACACACACACACACACACACACACACACACAGACAATATCCCAGAAGATTTCATACTTTGATATTAAACTTTAACACAATCTCAGGAGTCCCAGAGCGTGGCGGTCTGATTGGGTAACACCCCTCCGTTGAGCCATAAACCTGGTCAGCGTCCCTAATGGCACCCTATTCCCTATGGGCCCTGGTCGAATGTAGTGCACTATATAGGGACTAGGGCCCTGGTCGAATGTAGTGCACTATATAGGGACTAGGGCCCTGGTCGAATGTAGTGCACTATATAGGGACTAGGGCCCTGGTCGAATGTAGTGCACTATATAGGGACTAGGGCCCTGGTCGAATGTAGTGCACTATATAGGGACTAGGGCCCTGGTCGAATGTAGTGCACTATATAGGGACTAGGGCCCTGGTCGAATGTAGTGCACTATATAGGGACTAGGGTGTCATTTGGGATGCACTTCCTTCATTCATATGTATAAATCTCTCAATATAGAGCAAAGACGATTTAAGTCGATGGAAATCCCAAATAGCAATAACCATGAAGGAGGGAGAAAAATAAAAGTCTGGACGCGTCCTATAATGGCACCCTATTCCCAATGGGCCCTGGTCAAAAGTAGTGGAGAATATGAAGGGAATATGGATAGGGTGCTATGAAGGGAATAGAGTGCTATGAAGGGAATAGTGTGCTATGAAGGGAATAGGGTGCTATGAAGGGAATAGAGTGCTATGAAGTGAATAGGGTGCTATGAAGGGAATAGGGTGCTATGAAGGGAATAGGGTGCTATGAAGGGAATAGGGTGCCATGAAGGGAATAGGGTGCTATGAAGGGAATAGGGTGCTATGAAGGGAATAGGGTGCTATGAAGGGAATAGGGTGCTATGAAGGGAATGGGGTGCTATGAAGGGAATAGGGTGCTATGAAGGGAATATGGTGCCATTTACACTAGAAAATGAATGGGGTGCCATTTACACTATAAATGGAATAGGGTGCCATTTGGACTAAATGTGGAATAGAGTGTCATTTGGACTAGAAAGAGAATAGAGTGTCATTTGGACTAGAAAGAGAATAGAGTGTCATTTGGACTAGAAAGAGAATAGAGTGTCATTTGGACTAGAAAGAGAATAGAGTGTCATTTGGACTAGAAAGAGAATAGGGTGCCATTTACACTATAAATGGAATAGGGTGCCATTTACACTATAAATGGAATAGAGTGACATTTGGACTAAATGTGGAATATGGTGCAATTTGGACTATAAATGGAATAGAGTGTCATTTGGACTAGAAAGAGAATAGAGTGTCATTTGGACTAGAAGGAGAATCGAGTGTCATTTGGACTAGAAAGAGAATAGGGTGCCATTTGGACTATAAATGGAATAGAGTGTCATTTGGACTAGAAAGAGAATAGAGTGTCATTTGGACTAGAAAGAGAATAGAGTGTCATTTGGACTATAAATGGAATAGAGTGTCATTTGGACTAGAAAGAGAATAGAGTGTCATTTGGACTAGAAAGAGAATAGGGTGCCATTTGGACTAGAAAGAGAATAGAGTGTCATTTGGACTAGAAAGAGAATAGGGTGCCATTTGGACTAAATGTGGAATATGGTGCCATTTGGACTATAAATGGAATAGAGTGTCATTTGGACTAGAACGAGAATAGAGTGCCATTTGGACTAGAAAGAGAACAGAGTGTCATTTGGACTATAAATGGAATAGAGTGTCATTTGGACTAGAAAGAGAATAGAGTGTCATTTGGACTAGAAAGAGAATAGAGTGCCATTTGGACTAGAAAGAGAATAGAGTGTCATTTGGACTAGAAGGAGAATCGAGTGTCATTTGGACTAGAAAGAGAATAGGGTGCCATTTGGACTAAATGTGGAATATGGTGCCATTTGGACTATAAATGGAATAGAGTGTCATTTGGACTAGAAAGAGAATAGAGTGTCATTTGGACTAGAAAGAGAATAGGGTGCCATTTGGACTAAATGTGGAATATGGTGCCATTTGGACTATAAATGGAGTAGAGTGTCATTTGGACTAGGAAGAGAATAGAGTGCCATTTGGACTAGAAAGAGAATAGAGTGTCATTTGGACTATAAATGGAATAGAGTGACATTTGGACTAGAAAGAGAATAGAGTGTCATTTGGACTAGAAAGAGAATAGAGTGTCATTTGGACTAGAAAGAGAATAGAGTGTCATTTGGACTAGAAAGAGAACACGGTGTCATTTGGACTAAATGTGGAATAGAGTGTCATTTGGACTAGAAAGAGAATAGAGTGTCATTTGGACTAGAAAGAGAATAGAGTGTCATTTGGACTAGAAAGAGAATAGAGTGTCATTTGGACTAGAAAGAGAATAGAGTGCCATTTGGACTAGAAAGAGAATAGAGTGTCATTTGGACTAGAAAGAGAATAGGGTGCCATTTACACTATAAATGGAATAGGGTGCCATTTACACTATAAATGGAATAGAGTGCCATTTGGACTAAATGTGGAATATGGTGCAATTTGGACTATAAATGGAATAGAGTGTCATTTGGACTAGAAAGAGAATAGAGTGTCATTTGGACTAGAAAGAGAATAGGGTGCCATTTGGACTATAAATGGAATAGAGTGTCATTTTGACTAGAAAGAGAATAGAGTGTCATTTGGACTAGAAAGAGAATAGAGTGTCATTTGGACTAGAAAGAGAATAGGGTGCCATTTGGACTAGAAAGAGAATAGAGTGTCATTTGGACTAGAAAGAGAATAGGGTGCCATTTGGACTAAATGTGGAATATGGTGCCATTTGGACTATAAATGGAATAGAGTGTCATTTTGACTAGAAAGAGAATAGAGTGTCATTTGGACTAGAAAGAGAATAGAGTGTCATTTGGACTAGAAAGAGAATAGGGTGTCATTTGGACTAGAAAGAGAATAGAGTGTCATTTGGACTAGAAAGAGAATAGGGTGCCATTTGGCCTAAATGTGGAATATGGTGCCATTTGGACTATAAATGGAATAGAGTGTCATTTGGACTAGAAAGAGAATAGAGTGCCATTTGGACTAGAAAGAGAATAGAGTGTCATTTGGACTATAAATGGAATAGAGTGTCATTTGGACTAGAAAGAGAATAGAGTGTCATTTGGACTAGAAAGAGAATAGAGTGCCATTTGGACTAGAAAGAGAATAGAGTGTCATTTGGACTAGAAAGAGAATCGAGTCATTTGGACTAGAAAGAGAATAGGGTGCCATTTGGACTAAATGTGGAATATGGTGCCATTTGGACTATAAATGGAATAGAGTGTCATTTGGACTAGAAAGAGAATAGAGTGTCATTTGGACTAGACAGAGAATAGGGTGCCATTTGGACTAAATGTGGAATATGGTGCCATTTGGACTATAAATGGAGTAGAGTGTCATTTGGACTAGAAAGAGAATAGAGTGCCATTTGGACTAGAAAGAGAATAGAGTGTCATTTGGACTATAAATGGAATAGAGTGACATTTGGACTAGAAAGAGAATAGAGTGTCATTTGGACTAGAAAGAGAATAGGGTGCCATTTACACTATAAATGGAATAGGGTGCCATTTACACTATAAATGGAATAGAGTGACATTTGGACTAAATGTGGAATATGGTGCAATTTGGACTATAAATGGAATAGAGTGTCATTTGGACTAGAAAGAGAATAGAGTGTCATTTGGACTAGAAGGAGAATCGAGTGTCATTTGGACTAGAAAGAGAATAGGGTGCCATTTGGACTAGAAAGAGAATAGAGTGTCATTTGGACTAGAAAGAGAATAGAGTGTCATTTGGACTAGAAAGAGAATAGAGTGTCATTTGGACTATAAATGGAATAGAGTGTCATTTTGACTAGAAAGAGAATAGAGTGTCATTTGGACTAGAAAGAGAATAGAGTGTCATTTGGACTAGAAAGAGAATAGGGTGCCATTTGGACTAGAAAGAGAATAGAGTGTCATTTGGACTAGAAAGAGAATAGGGTGCCATTTGGACTAAATGTGGAATATGGTGCCATTTGGACTAGAAATGGAATAGAGTGTCATTTGGACTAGAAAGAGAATAGAGTGTCATTTGGACTAGAAAGAGAATAGGGTGCCATTTGGCCTAAATGTGGAATATGGTGCCATTTGGACTATAAATGGAATAGAGTGTCATTTGGACTAGAAAGAGAATAGAGTGCCATTTGGACTAGAAAGAGAACAGAGTGTCATTTGGACTATAAATGGAATAGAGTGTCATTTGGACTAGAAAGAGAATAGAGTGTCATTTGGACTAGAAAGAGAATAGAGTGCCATTTGGACTAGAAAGAGAATAGAGTGTCATTTGGACTAGAAGGAGAATCGAGTGTCATTTGGACTAGAAAGAGAATAGGGTGCCATTTGGACTAAATGTGGAATATGGTGCCATTTGGACTATAAATGGAATAGAGTGTCATTTGGACTAGAAAGAGAATAGAGTGTCATTTGGACTAGAAAGAGAATAGGGTGCCATTTGGACTAAATGTGGAATATGGTGCCATTTGGACTATAAATGGAGTAGAGTGTCATTTGGACTAGGAAGAGAATAGAGTGCCATTTGGACTAGAAAGAGAATAGAGTGTCATTTGGACTATAAATGGAATAGAGTGACATTTGGACTAGAAAGAGAATAGAGTGTCATTTGGACTAGAAAGAGAATAGAGTGTCATTTGGACTAGAAAGAGAATAGAGTGTCATTTGGACTAGAAAGAGAACACGGTGTCATTTGGACTAAATGTGGAATAGAGTGTCATTTGGACTAGAAAGAGAATAGAGTGTCATTTGGACTAGAAAGAGAATAGAGTGTCATTTGGACTAGAAAGAGAATAGAGTGTCATTTGGACTAGAAAGAGAATAGAGTGCCATTTGGACTAGAAAGAGAATAGAGTGTCATTTGGACTAGAAAGAGAATAGGGTGCCATTTACACTATAAATGGAATAGGGTGCCATTTACACTATAAATGGAATAGAGTGCCATTTGGACTAAATGTGGAATATGGTGCAATTTGGACTATAAATGGAATAGAGTGTCATTTGGACTAGAAAGAGAATAGAGTGTCATTTGGACTAGAAAGAGAATAGGGTGCCATTTGGACTATAAATGGAATAAAGTGTCATTTGGACTAGAAAGAGAATAGAGTGTCATTTGGACTAGAAAGAGAATAGAGTGTCATTTTGACTAGAAAGAGAATAGGGTGCCATTTGGACTAGAAAGAGAATAGAGTGTCATTTGGACTAGAAAGAGAATAGGGTGCCATTTGGACTAAATGTGGAATATGGTGCCATTTGGACTATAAATGGAATAGAGTGTCATTTTGACTAGAAAGAGAATAGAGTGTCATTTGGACTAGAAAGAGAATAGAGTGTCATTTGGACTAGAAAGAGAATAGGGTGTCATTTGGACTAGAAAGAGAATATAGTGTCATTTGGACTAGAAAGAGAATAGGGTGCCATTTGGCCTAAATGTGGAATATGGTGCCATTTGGACTATAAATGGAATAGAGTGTCATTTGGACTAGAAAGAGAATAGAGTGCCATTTGGACTAGAAAGAGAATAGAGTGTCATTTGGACTATAAATGGAATAGAGTGTCATTTGGACTAGAAAGAGAATAGAGTGTCATTTGGACTAGAAAGAGAATAGAGTGCCATTTGGACTAGAAAGAGAATAGAGTGTCATTTGGACTAGAAAGAGAATCGAGTCATTTGGACTAGAAAGAGAATAGGGTGCCATTTGGACTAAATGTGGAATATGGTGCCATTTGGACTATAAATGGAATAGAGTGTCATTTGGACTAGAAAGAGAATAGAGTGTCATTTGGACTAGACAGAGAATAGGGTGCCATTTGGACTAAATGTGGAATATGGTGCCATTTGGACTATAAATGGAGTAGAGTGTCATTTGGACTAGAAAGAGAATAGAGTGCCATTTGGACTAGAAAGAGAATAGAGTGTCATTTGGACTATAAATGGAATAGAGTGACATTTGGACTAGAAAGAGAATAGAGTGTCATTTGGACTAGAAAGAGAATAGAGTGTCATTTGGACTAGAAAGAGAATAGAGTGTCATTTGGACTAGAAAGAGAACACGGTGTCATTTGGACTAGAAAGAGAATAGGGTGCCATTTGGACTATAAATGACACAGATGTATATATTTCCGCCACATACCACTGAACATTGACTGGCTATGAAGGCTTGAATGAAGCCTACATGAAAATAACTAATGGAGATAGGATTTGTGTTGGTCCTCCTAAACAGTAAACTAATCAAATAATCTCCAGTCATCGTAGAAACATCTCAAGGACTGGTTTCCCAGACACAGATTAAGCCTGGTCCTGAACTAACAAACATTAGGGAGATTATCCGTTGAGCATGCTTTTCAGTCCAGGGGCCGTATGTATGTGCATTAACAAGTGTATGATTCTGACAATGCCGCTCATACGAGGTACAATACAATACATCAATTTGTTGTTCATTGATTGTTTTGTCTGCAGGACCTGGTCGAGGCACCCTACGGACCCTGGTCGAGGCACCCTACGGGCCCTGGTCGAGGCACCCTACGGGCCCTGGTCGAGGCACCCTACGGGCCCTGGTCGAGGCACCCTACGGGCTCTGGTCGAGGCACCCTACGGGCCCTGGTCGAGGCATCCTACAGGCCCTGGTCGAGGCGCCCTACGGGCTCTGGTCGAGGCACCCTACAGGCCCTGGTCGAGGCGCCCTACGGGCACTGGTCGAGGCACCCTACTGGCACTGGCCGAGGTACCGTACGGGCCCAGGTCGGAAGTAGTGCTCTACATAGGGAATAAGGGGCCATTCGGGACGCAGGCCAGATACTGTGTGTCTGTCTATTCTGGTACCCAGTCAGGTCAAGGTTGGAGTGTCACAGAGATCCTGTTACCCAGTCAGGTCAAGGTTTGAGTGTTACATAGATCCTGTTACCCAGTCAGGTCAAGGATGGAGTGTTACAGAGATCCTGTTACCCAGTCAGGTCAAGGTTGGAGTGTTACATAGATCCTGTTACCCAGTCAGGTCAAGGTTGGAGTGTTACAGAGATCCTGTTACCCAGGTCAAGGTTGTAGTGTTACAGAGATCCTGTTACCCAGTCAGGTCAAGGTTGGAGTGTTACATAGATCCTGTTACCCAGTCAGGTCAAGGTTGGAGTGTTACAGAGATCCTGTTACCCAGGTCAAGGTTGTAGTGTTACAGAGATCCTGTTACCCAGTCAGGTCAAGGTTGGAGTGTTACAGAGATCCTGTTACCCAGTCAGGTCATGGTTGGAGTGTTACAGAGATCCTGTTACCCAGTCAGGTCAAGGTTGGAGTGTTACAGAGATCCTGTTACCCAGTCAGGTCAAGGTTGGAGTGTCACAGAGATCCTGTTACCCAGTCAGGTCATGGTTGGAGTGTTACAGAGATCCTGTTACCCAGTCAGGTCAAGGTTGGAGTGTTACAGAGATCCTGTTACCCAGGTCAAGGTTGTAGTGTTACAGAGATCCTGTTACCCAGTCAGGTCAAGGTTGGAGTGTTACAGAGATCCTGTTACCCAGTCAGGTCAAGGTTGAAGTGTTACAGAGATCCTGTTACCCAGTCAGGTCAAGGTTGGAGTGTCACAGAGATCCTGTTACCCAGTCAGGTCAAGGTTGGAGTGTTACAGAGATCCTGTTACCCAGTCAGGTCAAGGTTGGAGTGTTACATAGATCCTGTTACCCAGTCAGGTCAAGGTTGGAGTGTTACAGAGATCCTGTTACCCAGTCAGGTCAAGGTTGGAGTGTCACAGAGATCCTGTTACCCAGTCAGGTCAAGGTTGGAGTGTTACAGAGATCCTGTTACCCAGTCAGGTCAAGGTTGGAGTGTTACAGAGATCCTGTTACCCAGTCAGGTCAAGGTTGGAGTGTCACAGAGATCCTGTTACCCAGTCAGGTCAAGGTTGGAGTGTTACAGAGATCCTGTTACCCAGTGCAAAGAGGGCATACATTTGAATACGTTTAAGTATCTATAGTTGAAGGTCGAGCCTTCCCCATCTCTCTCTCTCTCTCTCTCTCTCTCTTGCTCTCTCTCTCTCTCTCTCTCTCTCTCTCTCTCTCTCTCTCTCTCTCTCTCTCTCTCGCTCTCTCTCGCTCTCTCTCTCTCTCTCTCTTTATCTTCTCCAAGCTGGTAACCTCTCCTACCCAGCAAACAACAAACTTTCCCACAACTTAGAGTACGTTCCCTTAATAGGGATAAGAGGAAGTATTCGGAAGTTCGGAGGACTGACGTGCCCAAAGTAAACAGCCTGTTATTCAGGCCCAGAAGCTAGGTTATGCATATAATTGGTAGTATTGGATAGAAAACACTCAGGAGTTTCTAAAACTGTTACAATAATGTCTGAGTATAACAGAATTGATATGGCAGGCAAAAACCTGAGGAGAATCCATCCGGAAAAACTATTTTTTGAGGTGACCACCCATTGAAATGCTTGTCTATGGGAGATTCAAAGGAAATAGTCCCAGATTGCACTTCATATGGCTTCCACAAGATGTCAACAGTCTTTAGAAAGGGTTTCAGGCTTGTTTTTTTTTTTAAATGAGCTAGAATTTGTAGTTTTTCAAGGTGCCTCTCATTTGGACTGTAGTCTTGTGGCGCGAGTGGATGAGGGAATCACTTCATTAATTATCTCCGGTATAGAACACACTGTTCTCCATCTTAAATTTGATCGTTTATTTACATATTAGGCTCCCTGAAGATTGACTAGAAACGTTGTTCGACTTGTTTGGACAAAGTTTATTGGTAACTTTTGGGATTCCTTTGTATGCAGGTAGATTACTGACTTTTTTGGGATATAAAGGCCCCGGACTGGGTACCATCGCTGGAGGCCCAGGACTGGGGACCCTCGCTGCAGGCCCCGGACTGGGGACCCTCGCTGCAGGCCCCGGACTGGGGACCCTCGATGCCGGCCCCAGTTTGGGGACCCTCGCTGCAGGCCCCGGACTGGGGACCCTCGTTGGAGGCCCCGGACTGGCCCGTGGAGCAGGCACAGAACTCACCAGGCTGGGGAGACCTACTGGAGGCCTGGTCCTTGGAGGCGGCACAGGATCAACCGGGCTGTGGGGGAGCACTGGGGATCTGGTGCTAATCCTTGGCACCACTCTTCCAGGCTGAATGCCCACTTTAGCCCGGCACCTCCAGAGCGCAGGCACAGGGCGAACCGGGCTGTGGGGGAGCACTGGAGATCTGGTGCTTAGACCTTGCACCACTCCTCTTGGCTGTATGCCCACTCTAGCGTGGCACTTGCGGAGAGTTGGCATATAGCGCACCGGGCTATGAGTGCGCACTGGAGACACCGTGCGCATCCCTGCATAACACGGTGCCTGACCGTCACACGCTCCCCCCGGTAAGCGCGGGGAGTTGGCTCAGGTCTCCAACAAGGGGGCTGCCTCTCGTGCCTGCTCCGCTGTGCCAACTCCTCGTACTGTTGCCTCTCTGCATTCACCGCCTGTATCTCCTCCCTTGGATGCCGATACTCTCCAGCCTTTGCCCAGGGTCCCTTGCCTTCCAATCTCCTCCCATGTCCATTCCTCCAGAAAACGCTGCTCCTCCCAGCCACGCCGCTTGGTCCGTTTGTGGTGGGTAGTTCTGTCACGACCGTCTTCCTGGAAATGATCGGACCAAAGCGCAGCGTGTTGAACGTACATTTATTTTAATTTTAAATGAATGTCACGGCAGATTTCCTCCTCTTCGTCTGAAGAGGAGTAAGGATCGGACCAAGATGCGGCCTGGTAAGTGTTCATCATTTTAATGGAAAAACTGAACACAAAAAAACAACAAAGTGACAACCGTGACGCTAATGAACCACTGTGCTAACAAGCAACAGAACATAGACAATCACCCACAACCCACAATGACAAAACAGGCTACCTAAATATGGTTCCCAATCAGTGACAATGACTAACACCTGCCTCTGATTGAGACCCATATCAGGCCAAACACAGAAACAGACATACTAGACATGCTACATAGAATTCCCACACAGATCACACCCTGACCAAACAAAACAAGGAAACATACAAAGCAAACTATGGTCACTGCGTGACAGTCAACAAAACAAGGAAACTACCGTGAAGCTTAACTATGGCAATAATGCCACTAACAAAGTCAACTACCCACAAATGCAAAAGGAAAAAAAGCTGCCTAAGTATGATTCCCAATCAGAGACAACGATAGACAGCTGCCTCTGATTGAGAACCACACACGTCCAAACACAAAGAAATAGAAAACATAGAAATAAAGAAACTAGAATGCCCACCCTAGTCACACCCTGGCCTAACCGAAATAGAGAATAAAAGCCACTCTATGGCCAGGGCGTGACAGTAAGTGATTTATTTTATCGCTATTTCTGACTTTTGTGACGCCTCTGCTGGTTTGGAAAATGTTTTTAATGCTTTTGTATGCGGGGAGCTGTCCTCAGATAACTGCATGGTATGCTTTTGCCGTAAAGCCTTTTTGAAATCTGACAAAGCGGCTGGATTAACAAGATGTTAAGCTTTTAAATGATGTATGACACTTGTATTTTCATGAATGTTTAATATTACGATTTTTGTATTTTGAATTTCGCCCTCTGCAATTTCACCGTGTTGTTGAGATGGGGTGCTAGTGCCGCACCTTTCCCAAAGAGGAAGTCTCATTAGGTCATTTACTAACGTTTCCACAGGAATGTTCCTGTGATGTGCAAGGAATGTTTACCACAGGACCATAGACACCACAGGATCATAGACACCACAGGATCATAGACACCACAGGACAATAGACACCACAGGACCATAGACACGGGACCATAGACATCACAGGACCATAGATACAGAACCATAGACACCACAGGACCATAGACACCACAGGACCATAGACACCACAGCACCATAGACACCACAGGACCATAGACACCACAAGACCATAGACACCACAGGACCATAGACACCACAGGACCAGAGACACCACAGCACCATAGACACCACAGGACCAGAGACACAACAGGACCAGAGACACCACAGGACAGAGGTCTACTTCAAAGACTTCTTTCATGATATTGTTTCTGCTCCAACACTAAATTAGCTCCAGTGTTCTGCTCTGCTCTGCTGCCCCAAGAGACACTTTGGTTATGTCCCAGATGCCATTATTCATGATAAACTACAGTTCATTGGGATTAGATCTAACTTCACAGGCGGTATACTGCACAAACACACACACGCACAGAGAGAGGTGCACTTAGAATGAGGTGTTCAGGAATATAATTCTTCTCGGATAAAATAACACTAGAATAGGATGGGAATTCTCTGCTACATTACTCTGATGGATGAAGAGAGGCAGGGATGCTTGACTGCACCCACTCTCTCTCTCTCTTTCTCTCTCTCTCTCTTTCCCTCTCTCTCCAGTCCTCTCTTTCACTCTCTCTCTCGCTTTCCCTCTCTCTCCAGTCCTCTCTTTCCCTCTCTCTCCAGTCCTCTCTTTCCCTCTTTCTCCAGTCCTCTCTTTCCCTCTCTCTCCAGTCCTCTCTTTCCCTCTTTCTCCAGTCCTCTCTTTCCCTCTCTCTCCAGTCCTATCTTTCCCTCTCTCTCTCTCGCTTTCCCTCTCTCTCTCTCTTTCCCTCTCTCTCTCGCTTTCCCTCTCTTTCCAGTCCTCTCTCTCTCTCGCTTTCCCTCTCTCTCCAGTCCTCTCTTTCCCTCTCTCTCCAGTCCTCTCTCTCCAGTCCTCTCTTTCCCTCTCTCGCCAGTCCTCTCTTTCCCTCTCTCTCCAGTCCTCTCTTTCCCTCTCTCTCCAGTCCTCTCTTTCCCTCTTTCTCCAGTCCTCTCTCTCCAGTTCTCTCTTTCCCTCTCTCCCCCTCTCTCTCCAGTCCTCTCTTTCCCTCACTCTCTCCCCATCTCTCTCTCTCTCTCTGAACTAGGTTACATACTCTCTCTCCAGTCCTCTCTTTCCCTCTCTCTCTCCCCCTCTCTCTCCAGTCCTCTCTTTCCCTCACTCTCTCCCCCCCCCCTCTCTCTCTCTGAACTAGGTTACATACTCTCTCTCCAGTCCTCTCTTTCCCCCTCTCTCTCCAGTCCTCTCTTTCCCTCTCTCTCTCCAGTCCTCTCTTTCCCGCACTCTCTCCCCCTCTCTCTTGCTCTCTCTCCCTCTCTCCCTCTCTCCCTCTCCCCCTCTCTCTCCAGTCCTCTCTTTCCCTCTCTCGCCAGTCCTCTCTTTCCTTCTCTCTCTCTCGCTTTCCCTCTCTCTCTCTCTCTCTTTCCCTCTCTCTCTCTCGCTTTCCCTCTCTCTCCAGTCCTCTCTCTCTCGCTTTCCCTCTCTCTCCAGTCCTCTCTTTCCCTCTCTCTCCAGTCCTCTCTCTCCCTCTCTCTCCAGTCCTCTCTTTCCCTCTCTCTCCAGTCCTCTCTTTCCCTCTCTCTCCAGTCCTCTCTTTCCCTCTTTCTCCAGTCCTCTCTCTCCAGTTCTCTCTTTCCCTCTCTCCCCCTCTCTCTCCAGTCCTCTCTTTCCCTCACTCTCTCCCCATCTCTCTCTCTCTCTCTCTGAACTAGGTTACATACTCTCTCTCCAGTCCTCTCTTTCCCTCTCTCTCTCCCCCTCTCTCTCCAGTCCTCTCTTTCCCTCACTCTCTCCCCCCCCCCCTCTCTCTCTCTCTCTCTCTCTCTGAACTAGGTTACATACTCTCTCTCCAGTCCTCTCTTTCCCTCTCTCTCCCCCTCTCTCTCCAGTCCTCTCTTTCCCTCTCTCTCTCCCCCTCTCTCTCCAGTCCTCTCTTTCCCTCACTCTCTCCCCCTCTCTCTTGCTCTCTCCCTCTCCCCTCTCTCTCCAGTCCTCTCTTTCCCTCTCTCTCCAGTCCTCTCTTTCCCTCTCTCTCTCCCCCACTCTCTCTCTCTCTCTCTCTCCCCCACTCTCTCCAGTCCTCTCTTTCCCTCTCTCTCCAGTCCTCTCTTTCCCTCTCTCTCCAGTCCTCTCTCCCCCTCTCCAGTCCTCTCTTTCCCTCTCCCTCCAGTCCTCTCTTTCCCTCTCTCTCCAGTCCTCTCTTTCCCTCTCTCTCTCCCCCACTCTCTCTCTCTCTCCAGTCCTCTCTTTCCCTCTCTCTCCAGTCCTCTCTCTCCCTCTCTCTCCAGTCCTCTCTTTCCCTCTCTCTCCATTCCTCTCTTTCCCTCTCTCTCCAGTCTTCTCTTTCCCTCTCTCTCCAGTCCTCTCTTTCCCTCTTTCTCCAGTCCTCTCTCTCCAGTTCTCTCTTTCCCTCTCTCCCCCTCTCTCTCCAGTCCTCTCTTTCCCTCACTCTCTCCCCATCTCTCTCTCTCTCTCTCTCTGAACTAGGTTACATACTCTCTCTCCAGGCCTCTCTTTCCCTCTCTCTCTCCCCCTCTCTCTCCAGTCCTCTCTTTCCCTCACTCCCCCCCCTCTCTCTCTCTCTCTGAACTAGGTTACATTCTCTCTCTCCAGTCCTCTCTTTCCCTCTCTCTCCCCCTCTCTCTCCAGTCCTCTCTTTCCCTCTCTCTCTCCCCCTCTCTCTCCAGTCCTCTCTTTCCCTCACTCTCTCCCCCTCTCTCTTGCTCTCTCCCTCTCCCCCTCTCTCTCCAGTCCTCTCTTTCCCTCTCTCTCTCCCCCACTCTCTCTCTCTCTCTCTCTCCCCCACTCTCTCCAGTCCTCTCTTTCCCTCTCTCTCCAGTCCTCTCTTTCCCTCTCTCTCCAGTCCTCTCTCCCCCTCTCCAGTCCTCTCTTTCCCTCTCCCTCCAGTCCTCTCTTTCCCTCTCTCTCCAGTCCTCTCTTTCCCTCTCTCTCTCCCCCACTCTCTCTCTCTCTCCAGTCCTCTCTTTCCCTCTCTCTCTCCCCCACTCTCTCTCTCTCCAGTCCTCTCTTTCCCTCTATCTCCAGTCCTCTCCCTCACTCTCTCCCCCTCTCTCTCTCTCTCTCTCTCTCTCTCTCTCTCTCTCTCTCTCTCTGAACTAGGTTACATGAGCTATCTTGTGCTGCCACCATCTGGTTCATTCTCTCCTTGTCAGTCTCTAAGAGAGAAAAAGAGAGACATTAATCACCTCATATCTGTTTGCTGCACTTCTCTTTAATCTCCACCAGAGGTCAAGCTTCATCTACACCTGTCTGTCTGTCTGTCCTCTCTCTCACTATGTCTCTCTCTCTCACACACACTTTCTCTCTCTCTGGCTCTGTTGTAGGTCTAATGGTGGGCCTGATCTCATTGACCTCAGAAACCCAGAAAATGTTTGTGTATGTTTTAATAATATGATTACTAATGTGAAGTGAAATAGATTCCCCACTAGCCAATCAAATGAGGATTAGAGTAGATAGATAGATACTACAGTACACCTGTAGTTTCCCCTGGACTTCCTATGTATTCCAGAGCAGGTGCAGGCCTATAAGTCATTCCGTTACTGATGTCAGGAGGCATCTTAAAATATCAGTTATCAAGATGAATCAAGTGGCTGGTAGCCTAGATATCAGCCTACATTGAGCTGACCGTAAAACAGCTCACATGAAAATGACAATATCTACTCCGTGCCCTATGGAGTAAGAAGCACTGACACGGCGATAGTCCTATACACAAACACAGGCCTAGTCATTCATGCACGTTCATCTCAGTAACATCACGCCAGCACACATCAGATAACATGTGTGTAACAGTCTACTTACCGTAGTACTATTAGCACTACACACATGATCTATGCATCCATAGCCTTTACTCCAAGGTCATGTTATATAGCAGGCCTGCAAGAGGATCCCACTGGAAATACTTTGTGTGTTATCCTCCATGATTTTAAATGCATTGCTTCCACATGTGGGTTGAATTGGGTTATTAAATAGTCAAATAAATGGTGAATGGGCTACTGGTGCATTCATTGAGTTGGATTTATTGCTTCCGACTGTAGTAGGATGTCCCTTGGGGGCATCCGTACCTAGGTAGGACATGCAAGGGTTAGGTTAATAAACAGGCTGGAGCTAGAACCTCGTGGTCGCGCGTCTTTATTTTAGATCATACTACACCGACTTCAGCGTTTCCCACTTTCCCCATGAGCACATGAATGTCCCGTAACTACAACGAGGTTGGCAGTTAGCAGAATGTCCCGTAACTACAACGAGGTTGGCAGTTAGCAGAATGCCCCGTAACTACAACGAGGTTGGCAGTTAGCAGAATGTCCCGTAACTACAAAGAAGGTTGGCAGTTAGCAGGATGTCCCGTAACTACAACGAGGTTGGCAGTTAGCAGAATGTCCCGTAACTACAACGAGGTTGGCAGTTAGCAGAATGCCCCGTAACTACAACGAGGTTGGCAGTTAGCAGAATGCCCCGTAACTACAACGAGGTTGGCAGTTAGCAGGATGTCCCGTAACTACAACGAGGTTGGCAGTTAGCAGAATGTCCCGTAACTACAACGAGGTTGGCAGTTAGCAGAATGTCCCGTAACTACAACGGGGTTGGCAGTTAGCAGAATGTCCCGTAACTACAACGAGGTTGGCAGTTAGCAGAATGTCCCGTAACTACAACGAGGTTGGCAGTTAGCAGAATGTCCCGTAACTACAACGAGGTTGGCAGTTAGCAGAATGTCCCGTAACTACAACGAGGTTGGCAGTTAGCAGAATGTCCCCGTAACTACAACGAGGTTGGCAGTCAGCAGAATGTCCCATAACTACAACGAGGTTGGCAGTTAGCAGAATGTCCCGTAACTACAACGAGGTTGGCAGTTAGCAGAATGTCCCGTAACTACAACAGGGTTGGCAGTTAGCAGAATGTCCCGTAACTACAACGAGGTTGGCAGTTAGCAGAATGTCCCGTAACTACAACGAGGTTGGCAGTTAGCAGAATGCCCCGTAACTACAACGAGGTTGGCAGTCAGCAGAATGTCCCGTAACTACAACGAGGTTGGCAGTTAGCAGAATGCCCCGTAACTACAACGAGGTTGGCAGTTAGCAGAATGCCCCGTAACTACAACGAGGTTGGCAGTTAGCAGAATGTCCCGTAACTACGAGGTTGGCAGTTAGCAGAATGTCCCGTAACTACAACGAGGTTGGCAGTTAGCAGAATGTCCCGTAACTACAACGAGGTTGGCAGTTAGCAGAATGTCCCGTAACTACAACGAGGTTGGCAGTTAGCAGAATGTCCCGTAACTACGAGGTTGGCAGTTAGCAGAATGTCCCGTAACTACGAGGTTGGCAGTTAGCAGAATGTCCCGTAACTACAACGAGGTTGGCAGTTAGCAGAATGTCCCGTAACTACAACGAGGTTGGCAGTTAGCAGAATGTCCCGTAACTACAACGAGGTTGGCAGTTAGCAGAATGTCCCGTAACTACAACGAGGTTGGCAGTTAGCAGACCATGGGAAACATCTGGTGTTTGTGGCATGAAACGTTTTAGGACCCAAATCAAATGGAAGTAGCCTCGTTTTTTTTTCAATGTATGTCTCTTTTTTGTGTGTCCTGACATGGCACTGTTAATTAAATAATTCCCACATGGGCTGCGAAACAGAATTTAATTATTTTGTCAAATTAACCAATGTAACTGAAAGACTACTTATACTGCAGAGGCCAACTTGAACTCTGTACCGCATCGCCACGAGCCTCCCAAATGTTGTAACAATGCGGTGGGCTCCATATAGGGTCGCATTGGTGTTGATTGTTTTGACGGTAGGTGGGGGCGGCCGGGAGGTCCTGTATACACGCAAACTCACTTCATTCACAACTGCTCCGCGAAGAAGTATGAGGGTCCTGACTTCGGTAGAGTCCCTATTACGGGCTCCCGAGTGGCGCAGTGGTCTAAGGCACTGCATCTTAGTTCTAGGGGCGTCACTACAGTCCCTGGTTTGAATCCAGGTTGTCAGGTTGTATCACCGGCCGTGATTGGTTTGCCCGGGGTAGGCCTCATTGTAAATAAGAATTTGTTCTTAACTGACTTGCGTAGTTAAATAAAAAAAACAAAATTATCACCGTAAACACTGCACGGCCAATTCAGACGACAGATTGACCACGTAGCACGTTAAGGCCTAGCGCTGCCTCCGTTCAAATGCTTGCCAGCCTTACCGGCATTATCAGAACCTACACCACACTCACACAAACCACAGCCTTTCATGAATTGTTCACTACTATAGTGCTCTATCCAGCTTTAGCCGTCGGATTACATGAGATACATTCTGCTCTGATAACCGGCAGTTTTATACCAGATATGAGCCTATGGGTTTTATTCTAATACCATCATAATTATATATTTAATTTCATGACCTGAATGTATTAACCGCATCGTCTTCACTGTAGCCATATCATTTTCCACTAGGTTATACTTTCTTGACCGCAGCTGTAAATGTTTTAAAACCGGTCACGCACTGTGTATTGAAGGGCGCTATCGTCAGTCAGTCTCGTGCCTTGGATGAGTGCGCGTCGCGCGCGGTCCAGTCAGAAAAAGCGGCTTCTACTGGAACGAGCTCACCCGTGAATGCGCCTCCGAGAAGTTAAAACAGCTGTCTATCTGCAGAACACGACACGGGACCACGGAGATACCGAGATAATGCTGTTGTAATGCCTTGTTCTGAGGGCAAAGAGTCAAAGGAAGTAGTTTTGTATTGTTTATTCTCCTGCGCTACATTGTAAAGTGTTTTCCAACAAGAAGTCGCGGATTCATGATTTGTTTTTGTCCAGAAACCGAGGATTAGGCTATACTGACGGGGTCCTCGAGTCCTTAAGATTTTAAGGGTCCAGAAGCACTTTTTGTAATAAGGAATGGCCACGGCACGGCTGGACTATATCGCTCCATGGTGGACCTACTGGCTGCACAATTTCCCCCACTTCAACTTCACCTTCCAGCCGGTTGATAACACCTTCAGACCCGGGGAGGCGAGCTACCAGCAGGTTGGTACCTACTACCCGCTGCGCGTAAAGCGCGGCCACGTTTCTCTTCTAGACTAGAGAGAGGGCTCACTGAAAGACCTTCACAGACAGGCCACATATCTAGACAAATGATTTGAAACGACTTTGTTGTTCAAAGATTTAACAATTTATTTGGAAAATGAAATACATAATTTGTCTTTTTTTTATACCTTTATTTAACTAGGCAAGTCAGTTAAGAACAGATTCTTATTTTCAATGACGGCCTAGGAACCGTGGGGGGCAGAACGATAGATTTGTACCTTGTCAGCTCAGGGGTTTGAACTTGCAACCTTCCGGTTACTAGTCCAACGCTCTAACCACTAGGCTACCCTGCCGCTTCCACGCTCTTACCACTAGACTACCCTGCCGCCCCTGCTGAAGACTGTTTTGAATTTTTCTTACGTAATTTTCCACATTGCTATAGGATGTATTTCCATCAGCACCAACTCTGCATCAGTTGAACTTTTAATGAAGTGAACACACTTTATTCTCTCTATTCTCTCCTATCATCACTGTGGCATGTTCAAATAGGACGTAGCAAAAATGAAGATATGAGCAGAGTGGACACATCATCACATTAAATCACATCCGTTTTAGTATTGACATCTCCAGCTGCAAAGTCCTGAGTGTGCCTATCTAGCCTGGTTGCCTTCTCTGTTAAGCCATTACATTCCACTCCTGTCTTTGGCAAATTAGTGGCAAGGTGTGGAATGTTAGCTAAAAAGACTGGTAGCCAAACTAGGTGCCAATCTGGCTGGTTGGTTGTCTGTTACCAGCCTTCAGTGTCTAGACTGGGCATGTTCCTGGTTGTCTTCTTTATTGCAGTAGTGCACCATAGATGAATATGTGTTAAGCTTCTCACAATAGGATTGCTGATCTAGGATCAGCCCCCCGTCCCGTCCATGTAATCCTATTCATTGTGATCTAAGGGGCAAAACTGATCCTATAGATCAGTACTCCTGCTCCAGGACACTTGCTAGACACAGGCCCCATATCTCACTACACCAGGAGAAGTGTTTATCCTGTCAATAGCCACATTACACACCATAGCAGTGTTCTGAGATGTGAGATTTGCAGCGTGACTGCATGAAGACGTCCTGGAACGTAGCCACAGTGTCAGAGATCAGGGGCACACACAGAGATGTTCACACAGAGGTTACCACTACATAACACTGGTTACCACTACATAACACTGGTTACCACTACATAAAACTGGTTACCACTACATAACACTGGTTACCACTACATAACACTGGCTACCACTACATAACACTGGTTACCACTACATAACACTGGGTATAACTACATAACACAAGGGTTAACACTACATAACACTGTTTAAAACTACATAACACTTGTTACCACTACATAACACTGGTTACCACTACATAACACTGGTTACCACTACATAACACTGGCTACCACTACATAACACTGGTTACCATTACATAACACTGGTTACCACTACATGACACTGGTTATAACTACAT
>NW_022263310.1:0-64130 GCF_002021735.2 Oncorhynchus kisutch
AAAGAGAGTCGGACCAAAATGCAGCGTGGTTAATACGATCCATCTTTAATACACAAAAAACACGAACAATACAAAAACAAGAAACGGACCGTGAAAACCTATACAGCCTGTCTGGTGAACAATAACACAGAGACAGGAACAATCACCCACGAAACACTCAAAGAATATGGCTGCCTAATATGGTTCCCAATCAGAGACAACGAGAATCACCTGCCTCTGATTGAGAACCGCCTCAGGCAACCATAGACTTTGCTAGAACACCCCACTAAGCCACAATCCCAAAACCTACGAAAAACCCCAATACACAAACACACCACAAAATAAACCCATGTCACTCACACCCTGGCCTGACCAAATAAATAAAGAAAACACAAAATACTAAGACCAGGGCGTGACAAATGTATTGCCACCGGGGCCCGCTGGTGGAACTGCTTACTGACAATACACTAACGTTACTGCATGATTGTAGCGGGTTACTAACACATTAGTTATATTGACTAGGACTTCACTTGAACTAATATGGGGACAACTATGTAGGCTGTGTGTAGCGGTTTATGACATGGCTTGGAAAGGTTTTTCCCCCGGTCACATACGGCTGATGTGTTGTTCATTGAAGTCCACAAACGAAGGGAGAAGGTGAGAGGAGGAGAGTGCATAGAGGCTAGAATGAATACAACGTGGCTGTTTATGAGTGATCAGGGGTGTATTCATTCCACCCATTCTGCTGAAAATATTTCTTAAATGGAAGCAAATGAAACCGGGATAACATACCTGAATTTGCCCAATAGAAACTCTTATTTGGAACTGTTGGACTAATGATTACACCCTAGATCACCTAGATGCAGGCAAGAGTGTACAAGGCGGTATTGAATGTGTCACTGTCATCTCAACATTTTCTCTCGACCTGTGTGCACCTACATTGTAAACTTTCATTCATAGGCTAGGTTGCAGCAGCCTCATGATGGGTACAGGGAAGATTTGAGTATCATGTAGTAACCTAAACCTACCAATGTTACATTGAACTGGGTGAATGGAATATGAATGACAGTCATCCAACATGTTGTAATAGAAATAAGGTCATGCTTATGAAAAAATGTATTGTCCTCCCTCACGTTAAACGGCACTGACCACCACTGTAGTCAAGTATTATAGCTAACTGGGTTGCCAGTCTGTTCATGCCAAGGTTAATACAGTCCTGTGGTGGGTAGAAGACCAGGTTTAAATCCCATCATTCACACTACTTCCTCAACGTCTAAGGAACCAATTGAATACTAGATGCCAGTGCGCGTCAGAAACATGTCATTTGGCCAGCCCAAAAGGCATTCGAAAGAATTTTGGATTTCTCAATCATTGCCAGATTAAAAGTCCTTTTTCATAGGAAATAATGTGTCAGTCAATCAACATTTTTAGTCTTTAAAACTCCACGACTACCATCAACCACTCAGTGTCTATAAAATCTCTCTCTATAACACTCAGTGTCTATAAATCCTCAATGCCTATGGCTGGACTACTCTGCCAGTATGACATCATCCTTTGGTCGGTGCCATTAGTATTAGAGCCAAATGGATCACTTGATCTCCAGGGGAACAGACCAAGAGAACAGAACATAGTTCAGGCAGTGATGTCACCCTCCCTCACAGGATGCTGCTGAGGGGAGGATGGCTCATTATGATGGATGGAATGGAGTGAATGGAACGCTATTAATGCTATTAACTGAATACCATTGCTATGAGCCATCCTCCCCAATAAATGTACCACTGGCCACCTGTGCCCTCCATCCATGAGACCTGGGGTGAGGTGATGAGGTGAAACTTTCATAACGTTGCAGATAGAAATGTAACACATAGAACCAACAGGATTCCAAACCTATACCTACCTGATAGACAAACATAGGTAATCTAATCTACACAATTCATTCCTATCTGAACGTTCTGTAACGTTGCACCCTCCTAAACAGACCCCTGAAGTTAGGCAGAACCAGATCGCCCCGGAGCTGAGTGGGGTGTCATTTGATTACTAGCTGCATTTGAAGTACAGCTAGTGAGAATAGCAGTGTGGGCAGTAATAAACACATAGACAGGTTGGTTTACTGAACCACTGCACCTGCTAGACATGTAAAAGTGAATGGGCATGTCTTCTGTTCTGAGCATGGCAGCTAGACATTTGATCAGTTCATTTACCAGGGATCTAATTATATTTATGAAAATTCCATATAGAACTACCTTTTTACTTTTTTAGTAGTCACTGTTCCACCATTACATGCAAGGTATTCAAGGAAAAGGTAGGGATGTACTGCCTAACTCATATTGGATAGAAATAAAGAAGCCTATCCTTCCTAAAGTAATCACAATGCCACCACATGGCATGTCGCCGTTGACTATATGATGCCGACAATGGGGCCTTAGAAAGGGTTGGCGTACTGCTTTTTCAGTGTAAATGGAATTGCATGTGTAGAGCCATACATGCATTCTACGGTGGGCTGAGAATATTTGGTCATTCATTGCTTTGCCTTGTCACTGCACTGAGATGAAAGATTCAAGTCGTCCAATTCATTGAGTTGGACATGATTTACCTGAAGATACGTCAGGGGCGTTGCCAGAAGGGTGCTGAAATATGATTGTCCACACTTAGTGCCCCCCCCCCATCTGTCAATCTGGCTCCGATAGGAGAGAAAAGATGGTGCATTTGTTTTGCCTGTTTAGCGGTATTACAGAGCTGGCTTGAGGACCATGCGGGCGGCTCAGAGTTGGCGGGAAGGCTGGTTGATTGGTTGACAGACTTTAGCACAATGGAAGATGGCTCAACATGATCTCAGAGCATTTAATATTGCAATTCGTACAATACGCAACACATTTGCAAAAAGTATGATATTTTATTAATTCAAATGCATTGTTGCTAACATGGCTGGTGGCTAAGGCTAACGTTAGCTAGCAGGCTATGGGTTAGTTGTTAGGGTTAAGGTTAGGAGTTAGGTTAAAGAGTTAGGGGAAGAGTTAGCTAACATGCTAAGTAGTTGCAAAGTAGCTAAAAGTAGTTAGCAGTTGCAAATTTGCTAAAATGGTCTATGATGAGATTCGAAAACAACCTTTGGATTGCTAGGCGTTAGCATTATATTTTTGCGACAATTAACCTTCTGTCTTATGTAACCATACCAAATGTAACATATCATACTAATTTGAATGTTGCGGATTTACATGTTCTATGTTACGTCTAGACCAGGCTGGATGGCTAGGTGGCTAGGTAACTCCTGTTTGACTTGACAGGTGCTGAGCTAGTGTGTAGTTGCTAGCGTGTAGTAGCAAATTTCTGTAGGCTATGGCATGTATTTGTTCTAGAATGTTATGCACTTCCCATATCACCTGAGGTGAATGAAGCCAAGTTGATAATGGCTGAAGTCATTTTTGCCTGTTTTTGTTGTTCTCCAAATATAATTTGAGAGCTTTTAAATTGTGTAAATCCAGTAAATCAGCTTCCACTTTCAAAAAATTCCTTGAATGGGAAAAATATGTATTGGAGGGGGAGTTACTACTGAACATCTATGAGTATCTAACTTGAATATGGATCACTTCAAATGTATTTATTTAATAAATTAGGGCAGATACAAATTAACAGTTGAAACAGTGATTCAATACAATGCATCATAGTTTAAAGACATTTTCAAAGCTATTTGTGATGTGATTTGCTGATTTCCCATGACCACCCAGGACTGGTTCCTGCCAACCCCCTCCCCCCCCCTCCCCCCATAGAATCACCCGGGGTAGCCTATGTAATGACAATAGCCTATTTATTATGACTGATTGATCCGCCACTAAATCAGTGTAAAGTGTGTTTAATCAAACGAAGTCGGCTATTAACTACAGGCTAAATTCAGCAAGATCCAGAAGCACAATTCAAACATTGTCACAGTTTTCGAAGACGTTATGCATTTCCATTGACTGTTTGTTTTCATAAACCGATGGGTAACCGTTTGCAATGCAAGTTTTTCCAAAAATGTTGTAGGCTATTATTGGGCTATTTGTAAACATAACAACATGGTCAAATAGGCTTATTATAATGATATAGGTATTATATTATAACCATATAAATAAAAACGATCCTACATCACAATAGCCATAAATGTATTTTATGAATTTATTGTATTTTGCTTTAGGTTTAGTATTGGGAAAGCAAACAGGCTGTCATCGGAGGACAGGCTGTCATCGCAGGACAGGCTGTCTGGTAAGGCTACTTACAGAAGTGGCGACGGGAACTGCACGGTTGACACACTATTTAACGAAGCCAGAAGTAAAAGTAGAGCGGTGAAGGAGCTGTAGGTATCCATGATTGAACGGAGTTCCCAACACACGATAATAAAAAACGACTCAAGACAGGGAAAGAGATGCGTGGTGAGGCAGTCCAAATCCTGGAACCGTGTGCGTCTTCTTGCGCGTTCAGTGGACCTGTCACGCAGCCATCGGGGGACAGTTTGAAAACAAATCTCAGCTGGTTCGTCTCCCCCTGATGAGTTTGTGTTTGTCTGTCTTTTTGAAAGAGTGTGTGTCAGATCTCCGGCGGTAATCTTACAAGAAGCGCCCAGTGTGTTTTTAGAAGAGTGGAGAGGGAGGACGCCCCGTTCTCATATCTCCCCCGCTCGTCAGCACGGAACAGTGTGTGTAGGAAATGTGTGTGAGAGAGCCCTCCTGAGCGGATCGGTTTCCGAGCCCCCCCACTCCACTTTACCCCCACCCCTTGCCTGAGAACGATCATCATCACGCGTTGCTCTCCATACAAGGCACTCACTCCTCACTGGGGCTGGGCAACGAATGGCCACCGCCTAGCGAGCACACAACACCAGCCAGTCAGACTCAAACTCACTGGCAGACAAAAACTGCATCCCTTTTTTTTTTAAATATACATTATATCACATATGTATGATATTGATGATATTGCTATCGGGACAAAGGAAAGTGTGTTCTAAAATTGTAAGGAAACTGTGTTCTAAAATTGTGACTGCATGGCATATATAAAATAGCAGTTATTTTTTAAAGGTACCAGATCATTTTAACAGTCTGACACCTGCCCCTTTTCTTGCTAAACTGAAGAATTGGGCTGGGGATATATAACCACTCTTATATTTGCATGCATATCTATCTATCTATCTATCTATCTATCTATCTATCTATCTATCTATCTATCTATCTATCTATCTATCTATCTATCTATCTATCTATCTATCTATCTATCTATCTATCTATCTATCTATCTATCTATCTATCTATCTATCTATCTATCTATCTATCTATCTATCTATCTATCTATCTATCTATCTATCTATCTATCTATCTATCTATCTATCTATCTATCTATCTATCTATCTGGCATTAATACATTTTATACAATGGGTGGGTCTAATGCTGATTGGTTAAAACCGCATTCCAGCTGGTGTCTATTCCACAAGTTACCATCTGCTAAATCTATGACTTTAAAATGACTATTTACTATGTTCCATCTGACTGCGCAATCCACTGTCTCATCAGCCCAGCCAAGCAATTTATCAACTTGATCTCCACTATAAAAAGCATCTAGACATTATCTCACATTTGTTTTTGACTAGCATTTCGTTTTCAACAGCTGTCTGTCTCTCCGACATTTGCAACATTGTTTCAATATTCAAATTCAATCTAAAACTGGTCATGAACATGTAATGAACATGTCGGGAGTTGGGACGAGACAGACAGGCGTTTCTCAGCCAGTTGAAATCATGAATCAGCTGGCATAATTATTTGGGATATATACAAATAAATGCAATCTTTCCAGCTTCAGTTTGAAGTGATTGTGTTAGCTGTGTTGTTGGCTAGCTCTTCTGAACAACAATATCCTGACAAGTGAGCACATTTTCTTTGCCAGGTGAACTCGCACCTCATTAGCTCATTGTTATGGATGTATCAAAATAAAAGTCTCTAGAAACTGCTCAAACAAATGCTAATGCAGCTACTTTGCTGGTATTCTGGCTGCACTTTTTTGATGTTACTGTAAGTTAGCCGTAGTTGTCTAGCTGGCAAGCAAACGATAAGAACGTTGACAGCCAGTATGTCAATGGAACATTTAGAACGAACGACTGGGTCGCGTCTATAGATACAGAACAAGAAGACTGAATGACTGGGTCACGTCTCTTGCAACCGAACCGATAGAACGAATGACCAGCCGGCTTGGGTAGCAACCCTAGATTTGTGTTGGGACTATATCTTGTGGAAAGATGCAATAGTATGAACAAATGAATCAAAATAATGTTTTTAATGAAAATATGTCAATCGTTATTTGTGACTCGTTTCAGGAAACCAGGGGTATTTTACGAGTCACTACTTCACAGGAGAGCAATTTGAACACAAACAATTTTTTTTATCAAAATTTGTTCTTTTGCAGAAATGCCCTCTGGAACATGTGAACTTTCATGTGCCTCAATAAAAAAACTTGTATGCCATCTGTAAATACAATTGTTAAATTATGAGCCTAGTTGGTTTAGCCACGGAAAAAGTCAGCAACCTTCCCGCTAACCATGATTGGATGAGATAATGAGTGGGATGGACATGCCGAGAGATGTGTTCGGATTGGTCTGCCATGTAGCATGCTTCTGTCTATAGCATGAGCTGGTCAGTATGTGTAGGTAATCCTTTCTACCACAGCTATTTTGAAAGATATCATGTAGTGAACTGCATATATGTTGCTGTCCACTTTGTGGAGGACTAAGGTTTGAAATCACTGGAATTAGAGTATGATAGCTAATGAGATGGAGAATATTCTGGTGTTTGATTGCAAATATGCAGAGAGAGTCGAAATGGAACAAAACAGAAGGCTGTTGTATAAAACACCTGTCTCCGGATTACATCTTCAAACTAAGGGCAACCATGGCATCCATGACAGAGCGGGAGAACTGTTACCCATGTATACGGGTAAGATAGTCTAGCTATCTACATTTTCAGATGTTACACATTTGTAATTTTGTCAGAAAGTAATTTTCATTTCAAGTTAAAGTGTACTGTTAGCTAGCTAGCTAATGTTAGTTGGCTGGCTCGCTAGCTAACGTTACATGTATGATCTGTGTAGTAATATTATTTGTATCTCAGAGCCATTTGCATTGTTAGTTATATCCTAATGTTAGCTTGCTAATATTGAACCTGGTTGGTTAGCTACCTGCAGATTCATGCAGGGTAGTAACGTTATGAGTTGGGATTTTGGTTCAATGTTTAGCTAGCCTGCTAGCTACATGTCTAATCAAAAGACTCCACTGTCTTTTGCAAGTAACCATTTCAATAGAATGTTCATGATGTCACTGCAACAACTGTCGGTAGACATAGGAGGTAAATTCACTCTGGCTATCTACTCCGATTTCAGAGCGCTTTCGTCTGAGTAACTCACAAATACCTGACAAATGTACAAACGCTCAACACCCGTTGAATATTTCCAGTGTCAGTAAACATTGGCAAAAGAACGTAACTCAATTGTTGCTAGCAGCACAGTTGCAGTCACCAATGCTAACATAAAAACAGCATAACCAGCTCTGCTAGGTTGAGTAAAATGGTTAGCGTGAGCTATTTTCTCATTTGGAGTCAACATGGGCCAGCATCCCTGTGGAACGCTTTTGAACACCTTGTAGCATCCATGCCCTGATAAATTAAGGCTGTTCTGAGGGCAAAAGGGTTGCAACTTAATATTAGGAAGGTTTATGACTAGAGTTTAAGAGCCTGTGTGAGTGATATAAACCCAGATGGCTGGTTAATCTATGAATAGCTCATAATTCAAGGCACATCATGATTATTACCCGTCATAGCTATCATTCCTGTGCCATCTGTAGGCCTAGATGTGCAGTGTTTGCCATACAGGGCTGTGGCGGGGAGAGTGGAGCGATCCGGGCGTTCCCCTGCCCCTATTATACCAATCAGAGATATATTTACTGTGCAAATAAGTGGCGCGCTCCGCAGCTCTGCAAATATCAGGTTCCACCAGCAGCCATATTAAATAGTTGTGTAAAGGGACCTCTTCCCAGGGTCCTGGTTACATGAGAGTATTTACCATGCACCACCTCCAGACTGTACTGGACATACAGTGCCTTTGGAAGGTATTCAGACCCCTTAACTTTTTCCACATTTTGTTACGTTACAGCCTTATTCTAAAATTGATTCAATCAAAAAAAATCCTCAGGAATCTACACACAATACCCAATAATGACAAAGAGAAAACTGTTTTATTTGATTTGAAATGTTTGCAAATGTATTGAAAACAGAAATACCTTATTTACATAAGTATTCAGACCCTTTTCTATCAAAATTGAGCTCAGGTGCATCCTGTTTCCATTGATCATCCTTGAGATGTTTCAACAAATTGATTGGAGTCCACCTGTGGTAAATTCAATTGATTGGACATGATTTGGAAAGGCACCCACCTGTCTATATAAGGTCCCACAGTTGACAGTGCAACCAAGCCATGAGGTAGAAGGAATTGTCCATAGAGCTCCGAGACAGGATTGTGTCGATGCACAGATCTGGGTACAAAAAAAAATGTCTGCAGCTTTGAAGGTCCCCAAGAACACAGTGCCTCCATCATTCTTAAATGGAAGAAGTTTGGAACCAGCAAGAGTCATCCTAGAGCTGGCTATCTGGCCATACTGAGCAAATGGGGGGGCCTTAGTCAGGTAGGTGACCAAGAACCTGATGGTCACTCAGACAGAGCTCTAGAGTTCCTTTGTGGAGGTCAGAGAACCTTCCAGAAGGACAACCATTTCTACAGAACTCCACCAATTAGGCCTTTATGGTAGAGTGGTCAGACGGAAGCCACTAGTCAGTAAAAGGCACATGATAGCCTGCTTGGAGTTTATCAAAAGGCACCTAAAGACTCTCAGACCATGAGAAACAAGATTATCTGGTCTGATGAAACCAAGATTGAACTCTGGCCTGAATGCCAAGTGTCATGCCTCCCTATGGTGAGGCATGGTGGTGGCAACATCATGCTGTGGGGATGTTTTTCAGCAGCAGGGACTGGGAGACTAGTCAGTATCAAGGCAAAGATGAACGGAGCAAAGTACAGAGAGATCCTTGATGAAAACCTGCTCCAGAGCACTCAGGACCTCAGACTGGGGAAAGGTTCACCTTCCAACAGGACAAAACCCTAAGCACAAAGCCAAGACAATGCAGGAGTGGTTTCAGGACAAGTCTCTGAATGTCCTTGAGTGGCCTAGCCAGAGCCTGGAATTGAACCCGATCAAACATCTCTGGAGAGACCTAAAAATAGCTGTGCTACAACACTCTCCATCCAACCTGACAGAGCTTGAGAGGATCTGCAGGGAAGAATGGGATAAACTCCCCAAATACAGGTGTTCCAAGCTTGTAGCATCATACCCAAGAAGACTTGATGCTGTAATCGTTGCCATAGGTGCTTCAACAAGTACTGTGTTTAGGGTCTGAATACTTAATTTAATGTCAAAATTGTTGCTTTGTCATTATGGGGTATTGTGTGTAAATTGATGAAAACAATTTAATCAATTTTAGAATAAGGCTGTAACGTAACAAAATGTGGAAAAGGTCAAGGTGTCTGAAGACTTTCTGAAGGCAGTGTAGTTTAAGGGTAGACACATGAGGGCATGCATGCCTGCCCAAATAAATCCTCATTATAGTAATTAACCAATTACATCAGAGCATTTCACAGTATCACAAAATGTACAGTTGTCAAGAAGGAATTACTGGAAATGAGTGTCACACACACACACACACACACACAAGCACACACACACACAGCTCATTCTTCATGTGTTTAGTCTGTCTTAAACAGGAAGGCAAACAGAAGGCCCCCTTTAACAGGATTACACTGGATTAAATCAGGATTATGTGTTATTACTAAAGCCTAAACACAACAGCAGCCAGATGAATTACCAAAGACATCACATTTGGCAAAGGTACAGCTGATGGATATGCATGTCTTCAATATATTTGAATGATGATATTTGACTGATGATATAATAATTGTTTGATATAAGAATTCCTGCTATCAGTGTCAGCTGATAGCATGAAACCTAGAGAACCACCAAGACCTACCATTTACTATGGCCAAAAAATACTTCAGGGAATAAACCTCTAGTACTCATAAACCAGTACACAGGCTACCAGCTCTGAACACGTCTCTGAACATGTCTGTCTCTGTCAGCTTGGAAGAAAACGGCTTGTCTATCATCTGGCTATTGATAAAGAGTCAGATCTGATAGTAAACACTGTCTCTGTGAAATGTACATCCCACCAGTCTTACAGTATTCCTATCAAATATCTAGGAGCAGAGCAATGTATATATAGAGCACTGGATAGGACCTGCTACTGAGAATGCATGTCTATATTGGTGGATATGCACAGTTGGCCTGTGGCCTTGTCGCTAATATAACAGAAAGCCAGCTGAACTCAACCACATGTCTAACTGGTCCCTGGTGGGCGAGAGAGAGAGAGATAGAGGGAGGATAGTGAAGAGAGAGGAGATGGGAAGAGTGAGAGAGAGGAGAGAGAGAGTGGAAGAGTAAGAGGGAGGACTGTTCCGAACTGAATTAGCGACTGCTGGGTGCAGGTGGGGCCACTCTCTCACGACCAGCCCCCTGTCGCCCTGGGATTCCACCCTAGCAGCCATTGCCTAGCAACGCCACACCATCTCCTCACAACGAGCGGCTTCTTCCAAACGAGCGCATGGTGAGGATGGGGGTGTTGCGGCTGAGTGTTGCGGCTGAGTGTGGGAGGGAGGTGTGTGCCAGGGTTTCGAGTGGCACTCACAGCACTTACGACTCCATTACAGGTTATTTAAGGTTAGTGAAAGCTCAGCAGCCCTCATCTTCAGTTCAAGAATAAACAAATTACAAAAAAAGTAATGCTTAATACTGTTTAATTTCCCAAACATGTGGCAGCTCATTAAAATATATTTGCAGGGCAAAGAGTCTTTGCATTTTATTTAAATGACTTTTGAATCCCTTTGGGTCAAAATCATCCGCTGGCTTTTTTCAGATCACATTAAACGTGTAGTGTAACAAAGCACACACACAGTCTCTTCACTCATCACTGGCTTTGTGGCTTTCATTAGTTAAGGCTATTTTAGGGATGTTGACATTGACGACAGTTGGGCAGATTCGTGCATATACAGTACTGTATCCCAAATGAAAACAACATGTGATTTGAAGGTTCAATGCAGCATTTCTTTTTTTAAAACCTCAATATCTAATCAATACTGGGTCAGAATTAAGTCCCTTACTGTGATGGTTTTCAATTAAAATTGTAAAAAAGAAACAAAAATAGTTCATTCGCAAAGAGCAATTTCTCAAGCAACAATTTTGCTGGGACTGTCTCGGGGGAGTGGTCCGATATTATTGGCAGAGAGATTTGGAAGTCTTTCTTATTGGTCTATTAACTCATTTATGATGTCACCAGGCAGGCCAAAACTCCATTCCACCAAAACAGGCTGAAATTCAGGCGGTCTTCAAACACTTCTTACACTAAAAGGGCACTATCATAATATTCACAATTTCACAGTATTATTCCAATCTCATAGTGTGGACACATCTATAAAACACAGAACTGGGCCTTTAATGCAACTAGGCTCATAATGCAACTAGGCCCAGCATTTGGAAACCTCTGCTAAATAGTGCAAAACACAAATGTCATCAAAGAATCTGTTCAGAATAGTAACTCATGTTTCAATAGCTATATTAATTCATGTTTAAGTTAGCAATGAAATTGTGCATCAGGGCTGTATTCATTTATGATTTTTTAAATTGAACCTTTATTTAACCTTATTTTACAATGATGGCCTACCCCGGCCAAACCCTCCCCTAACCCGCACGACGCTGGGTGCGACGCCCTATGGGACTCCCGATCACGGCCTGTTGTGATACTGCCCAGAATCGAACCAGGGTCTGTAGTGACCCCTCTACCACTGAGAGGCAGTGCCTTAGACCGCCGGGCCACTCGGGAGCCTCATACAGTCTCATACAGAGACTCAGAGAAAGGAGTGCTGATCTAGGATCAGTTTTGCCTTTTAAAACCCCTTATGGTCGATGTCCGCAACCCGTGGAAATCTAATTAGCATAATCAAAAATCCCCATTCAAATCTGTCAGTTTAAGCTAGAGATAGTGTATCTGTTTTTTGTCTTTGGGTGTCTCAATCCATAGCATCTGCCTGTGTAACACTTCCACATCTGCAGTGAAACGTGACACAGCTAGAGCGGTGTTTGTCAGAGCATGAGACATCCTGAAAATCAGTCTTCTGGCAAAATGGTCTGTAGCATCCCAACAGTTTGCGCTAAACACTATCAGTTTGGGCTAAACACTATCAGTTTGGGCAACACACTATCAGTTTGCGCTACACACTATCAGTTTGGGCTACACACTATCAGTTTGCGCTACACACTTTCAGTTTGGGCTACACACTATCAGTTTGGGCTACACACTATCAGTTTGGGCTACACACTATCAGTTTGTGCTAAACACTATCAGTTTGGGCTACACACTATCAGTTTGCGCTAAACACTATCAGTTTGGGCTACACACTATCAGTTTGGGCTACACACTATCAGTTTGCGCTACACACTATCAGTTTGGGCTACACACTATCAGTTTGCGCTACACACTATCAGTTTGGGCTACACACTATCAGTTTGGGCTACACACTATCAGTTTGCGCTAAACACTATCAGTTTGGGCTACACACTATCAGTTTGGGCTACACACTATCAGTTTGGGCTACACACTATCAGTTTGCGCTACACACTATCAGTTTGGGCTACACACTATCAGTTTGGGCTACACACTATCAGTTTGGGCTACACACTATCAGTTTGCACTACACACTATCAGTTTGGGCTACACACTATCAGTTTGGGCTTCTCACTATCAGTTTGCGCTACACACTATCAGTTTGGGCTACACACTATCAGTTTGCGCTACACACTTTCAGTTTGGGCTACACACTATCAGTTTGCGCTACACACTATCAGTTTGGGCTACACACTATCAGTTTGGGCTACACACTATCAGTTTGGACTACACACTATCAGTTTGCGCTACACACTATCAGTTTGCGCTACACACTATCAGTTTGCGCTACACACTATCAGTTTGCGCTACACACTATCAGTTTGCGCTAAACACTATCAGTTTGGGCTAAACACTATCAGTTTGCGCTACACACTATCAGTTTGGGCTACACACTATCAGTTTGGGCTACACACTATCAGTTTGCGCTAAACACTATCAGTTTGGGCTACACACTATCAGTTTGCGCTACACACTATCAGTTTGGGCTAAACACTATCAGTTTGGGCTTAACACTATCAGTTTGGACTACACACTATCAGTTTGCGCTACACACTATCAGTTTGCGCTACACACTATCAGTTTGCGCTACACACTATCAGTTTGCGCTACACACTATCAGTTTGCGCTAAACACTATCAGTTTGGGCTAAACACTATCAGTTTGCGCTACACACTATCAGTTTGGGCTACACACTATCAGTTTGGGCTACACACTATCAGTTTGCGCTAAACACTATCAGTTTGGGCTACACACTATCAGTTTGCGCTACACACTATCAGTTTGGGCTAAACACTATCAGTTTGGGCTTAACACTATCAGTTTGGGCTACACCCTTTGGCACATCCTCTGTGTAAAGGTGAGACTTACGAACACATACAGATACACATATCGGTTGTTTTGGCCTCACAAGACTCGTCTGAAGGTCTCCTGGTACCAGTTTAAAAAATGAATACAAGTGTATACATAGAGACTGTTAAGTGACAAAAATGAGGGTTTAAATATATGTAAAAACAAATGTTTCGGATAGATACTTCAGAACAAACTTCCTTTAGATTTATTTTTTGGGACTATCTGTTGTTCTGTGTAGTGAATCTGTTATTCACTGTGTTTCTATGGGCTAATAGCAGTAAGGCCAAACAATATTTTTCATCAAATATTTATAAAACAAACCAGGATCTCGGACGTCTCAGTGGCAGAAGGCAGCTTGGAGAGGGGAACAAAGTGGGCAAACTTGCTGAATCTATCCACAATGGTCAGAATAACCGTGTTACCAACAGAAGAGGGCAACCCCGTGACAAAATCCAGGGCCAGATGCGACCAAGGTCGCCGGGGAATAGGTAGGGGGTGAAGAAGCCCAGAGCTGGCCCGATTGGTACTCTTATTCTGCGCACAAACAGGACAAGCGGCAACAAACCTCCGGGTATCTTCTCCCATGGCAGGCCACCAAAATCGTCTGCGCAGTAACGCCATAGTCCGAGCAACACCAGGGTGACAAGCTATCTTGCTGGCGTGGGACCACTGAAGGACAGAAGAACGAACCGACTCAGGCACGAACAACCGACCGGGTGGACCGTTATCGGGCCCGGGCTGTGTCCGAAGAGCCGCCATCACCTCCTCCTCAATCCTCCATGTAACGGCTCCCACGACAACGTTCTGGGGAAGAATCGTCTCAGTCTTGGCCCCACTCTCCTCCGTCTTGGAGAACATCCGGGACAGGGCGTCCGCCTTCCCGTTCTTCGACCCAGGTCGGAACGTCAGGAAAAAATTGAAGCGTCCAAAAAACAAAGCCCACCGGGCCTGACGGGAGTTGAGACGTTTAGCCGATTGCACGTAAGCCAGATTCTTGTGGTCAGTCCAGACCACAAACGGTTGCTCCGCTCCCTCCAACCAGTGACGCCACTCCTCCAAGGCGAGCTTCACAGCGAGAAGCTCCCGGTTACCCACATCGTATGAGGGTTTAAATATATGTAAAAACAAATGTTTCGGATAGATACTTCAGAACAAACTTCCTTTAGATTTATTTTTTGGGACTATCTGTTGTTCTGTGTAGTGAATCTGTTATTCACTGTGTTTCTATGGGCTAATAGCAGTAAGGCCAAACAATATTTTTCATCAAATATTTATAAAACAAATGATACTACAAGGGTTCTTAAAATGCTAAATCAAATAGCAAAATTATCCTTGGTATGACCTTAAAACAATTCCATATAGTTTTGTAGCTGTCACGTTTCTTCAAAATCGAACCCAGAAGCAGACCAGGACAAGGAGAGTAGGAAGAAGGTGAGTATTTATTTACAAGTGAATGTGTATGGGTAGATATATCCAGGTGGCGTAGCGGGCAGCGGTGGTGAGTTGATGGGAGTAAATAGGTGGATCCAATGGGGAAGCGGAATCCTCCGACGACCAGGCGGGAATGGGGTAAATGATCCAGGTGAGTAATGTTCATGGCTAACGATCCGGCAGGGAATGGTTGTCAGGTCCGGGCTTATGAAGAGGAGAGATGATGATCAGGACCAGGTGTGCAGATAGCTGATGGGATACAGGTGCGGGTAATCAGAACTCCCAACTGGCTACATTGCCCGGCAACCAGACAGGGTGCGTTCCAGGACGCCGGAAAAAACACTCCAGGACAGAACACTGGCAAAAAACAGACTCAGGAAACGTGATTCGTGACAGTACCCCCCCTCCGACGAACGCCACCGGGCGGACTACCCGGAGCGCCAGGGTGGAGGCGGTAAAAGTCACGAAGCAGGTCATCGTCAAGGATCTGACGCCGAGGAATCCAACTCCTCTCCTCAGGACCATATCCTTCCCAATCCACTAAATACTGGAACCCTCGACCCCGCCGTCTGGAGTCCATGATGCGGCGCACCGTGTAGACAGGACCACCTCCGATCATCCGAGGAGGAGGAGGACGAGGAGGAGGGGGCAACAGAGGACTGAGGAGAACCGGCTTGAGGCAGGAGACATGAAAGGTGGGATGTACTCTTAGTGTAGCAGGCAACTTGAGTCGGACCACAACAGGATTAATGATCTTCTCCACTACAAACGGACCAATGAACTTCGGTGACAGTTTCCTCGACTCAGTCCGTAGAGGAAGATCCCGTGTAGCCAACCAAACCTTATCTCCAACGGTATAAGCGGTGGCAGGAATATGGCGACGATTCGCCTGGATCTGATACCGGTCAGAAACCTTAAGGAGGGCCTTCCTGGCCCGATGCCAGGTGCGGTGGCAACGACGAATGTGGGTCTGGACAGAAGGAACCGAGAGATCCCGCTCCTGAGAAGGAAACAAGGGAGGTTGGTAACCGTACAGGCACTGGAAGGGAGACATCCCAGTGGCAGATGAAGGGAGAGTATTATGAGCATACTCGACCCAGGGTAATTGAGAGGACCAAGAGGTGGGATCAGAGGAAACAAGACAGCGCAGCGTGGACTCCATCTTCTGGTTGGCTCTCTCCGCCTGACCATTAGATTGGGGGTGAAATCCAGATGTGAGACTGACTGTAGCTCCAATGGCCAAACAGAAGGACTTCCAAACAGCAGAGGTAAACTGAGGACCATGGTCAGAAACAATGTCACAGGGCAACCCGTGGACCCTGAACACTTCCCTAACCAGGATCTCGGACGTCTCAGTGGCAGAAGGCAGCTTGGAGAGGGGAACAAAGTGGGCAAACTTGCTGAATCTATCCACAATGGTCAGAATAACCGTGTTACCAACAGAAGAGGGCAACCCCGTGACAAAATCCAGGGCCAGATGCGACCAAGGTCGCCGGGGAATAGGTAGGGGGTGAAGAAGCCCAGAGCTGGCCCGATTGGTACTCTTATTCTGCGCACAAACAGGACAAGCGGCAACAAACCTCCGGGTATCTTCTCCCATGGCAGGCCACCAAAATCGTCTGCGCAGTAACGCCATAGTCCGAGCAACACCAGGGTGACAAGCTATCTTGCTGGCGTGGGACCACTGAAGGACAGAAGAACGAACCGACTCAGGCACGAACAACCGACCGGGTGGACCGTTATCGGGCCCGGGCTGTGTCCGAAGAGCCGCCATCACCTCCTCCTCAATCCTCCATGTAACGGCTCCCACGACAACGTTCTGGGGAAGAATCGTCTCAGTCTTGGCCCCACTCTCCTCCGTCTTGGAGAACATCCGGGACAGGGCGTCCGCCTTCCCGTTCTTCGACCCAGGTCGGAACGTCAGGAAAAAATTGAAGCGTCCAAAAAACAAAGCCCACCGGGCCTGACGGGAGTTGAGACGTTTAGCCGATTGCACGTAAGCCAGATTCTTGTGGTCAGTCCAGACCACAAACGGTTGCTCCGCTCCCTCCAACCAGTGACGCCACTCCTCCAAGGCGAGCTTCACAGCGAGAAGCTCCCGGTTACCCACATCGTAGTTTCTTTCAGCTGGAGAAAGACGACAAGAGTAGAAGGCGCAGGGATGGAGTTTACCGTCAGTGGAGCTACGCTGGGACAGGATGGCGCCCACCCCCACATCAGACGCATCCACCTCCACAACGAACTGACGGGAAGTGTCAGGTTGAGAGAGAATCGGGGCCTTGGTGAATCGGCACTTCAAATCTAGAAATGCTTGGTCTGCCTCAGGAGAACAACAGAACTTTCTGGTGCAAGACGTCAGTACAGTTAAAGGGGCGGCCACCCGGCTGTAATCACGGATAAACCTCCGATAAAAATTTGGAAACCCCAGGAATCTCTGGAGCTGCAATCTCGTACCGGGCTGGACCCAATCCCGAACCGCCCGAACCTTCTCTTGGTCCATCTTGATCTCTCCCCTGGAGATGATGTATCCGAGGAAGGACGTCGTGTGGGCGTGAAAATCGCACTTCTCAGCCTTCACGAACAGACGGTTCTCCAATAACCGCTGCAGGACCTGCATGACATGCTGAACGTGGCTAGAAAGCTCCTTCGAGAAGATGAGGATATCATCCAGGTAAACGAACACAAAAATACCAATCATATCTCTCAGAACGTCATTCACCATACTTTGGAACACAGCAGGAGCGTTGGTCAGTCCAAACGGCATCACCTGGTACTCGAAATGTCCCATCGGAGTATTGAACCCAGTCAACCACTCGTCCCCCTCCTTGATCCGAACCAAATGATAAGCATTACGTAAATCAAGCTTCGTAAAAACCGTAGCACCCTGTAAAGAATCGAAAGCCGAGCTCATCAAGGGCAGGGGATACTTGTTCTTGACCGTAATATCATTCAAACCCCCGATAATCAATACACGGTCGAAGAGAGCCATCCTTCTTGCTCACAAAAAAAAATCCTGCTCCCAGAGGTGATGACGAGGGCCGAATGAGACTTGCAGCTAGAGACTCCTTGATGTAGGTCTCCAAGGCCTCACGTTCAGGTCGAGAGATACTGTATAACCGTCCCTTGGGAAAGGCGGCTCCAGGAAACAGATTAATCGCACAGTCATAAGGTCGGTGGGGAGGAAGGGACTGAGCCTTCTGTTTACTGAATACTTCACCCAACTCGTGATATGTTTCTGGAACCAGGGACAAATCAGGAGGAGCAGAGGCACTGACCTGACTGGAAACGGCAGGAGAACAGGCAGTCCTAAGACAGTTAGCATGACAATCAATGCTCCAACTAGTTATCTTACCCGTCACCCAATCAAACGAGGGATTGTGTTCCTTCAGCCAGGGGTAACCAAGAACCAGAGGAACATGGGGCGAGGACAGAATGAAGAAGGAGATAAATTCTGAATGATTCCCCGACAAAAACATCTTAAATGGTTCAGTCCTCATAGTGATCCGTGCCAGACTACTGCCGTTCAGAGTGGTTGCTTCAATGGCTTCCGGCAATTGCTCCTTGGAAAGCCCCAGCTGTTCCACCAAGTCGGCATCAATAAAGCTGCCATCGGCACCTGAATCGATAAAAGCGTTCATCTCTAAGCTCTGATCCTTATTCATAAGGGTCGCAGGAAAACGGGGTCTGACAGGATTCTTGAGAGGTTGAAACTGGCTCGCTAAAAGCCGGGCAGTTTAACGAGCGCTGTGGACAAGCGGAGATGTAATGTCCTGAGCTACCACAGTAGAGACAGCTTTTGGTCTCACGTCTACGTTGGCGCTCCTCCTTCGTTAGCCCGTGTCTCCCCACTTGCATTGGTTCAGGATCTGGTGGCAAGACCCCTCCACTAATCTCGTGTGGGGAATAACGATCAATATGTTCTGGTTCACTTCCTGAACCGAATGGTAACCGAGTTGCTGATTGATTGGATGGACCCCACTGCTTCTGCCTCCTTCTCTCTCGGACTCTATTATCTACCCGAATAGATAAAGTGACCAAGCTGTCTAGGTCACTAGGCTCTGGATAAGATATCAGCTCGTCCTTGAGTTGCTCCGACAACCCCTGGTAAAAAGCCGCTTGTAGTGACTCCTCATTCCAACCACTCTCCACAGACAATGTCCTGAACTCGATCATAAAGTCTGCCACACTGCAAGCTCCTTGGCGAAGAGTGAACAAACGTTTAGCTGCGTCCTTACCTCGGACTGGATGGTCAAAAAGCCTTCTCATCTCTCCCGTGAATTCCTGGTATGAAGCCATGCAGGTCTCCTGTCGTTCCCAAACGGCTGAAGCCCATTCCAGAGCTCTTCCACGCAGCAGTTCAATAACAAAGGCTATCCTAGCCTTGTCAGTGGCGTAAGAATGGGGCTGCAGATCAAACACTAACCCACACTGCATAAGAAACGAACGGCATCTTCCCAATCCCCTTCATATTTATCAGGCGTCGGTACCTTGGGTTCACGGAAGGAAACCGCATCAGACACGGCAGGTGAGATGGGTGAAACAGGTGGTGAATGAATCGCCAGCAAACTGAGCTGATCCTGGATTTGTGTCAAGCTAGCAGATAAATTCTGGATTGCACCCGCTATCTCCTGTAGCGCCGTCTTGTGTTGTCCCAATATCTTCCCCTGCTGGGTAATGGCATGGCAAACGGAATCCAGGTCCGCTGGGTTCATTCTTGGCCGGATCGTTCTGTCACGTTTCTTCAAAATCGAACCCAGAAGCAGACCAGGACAAGGAGAGTAGGAAGAAGGTGAGTATTTATTTACAAGTGAATGTGTATGGGTAGATATATCCAGGTGGCGTAGCGGGCAGCGGTGGTGAGTTGATGGGAGTAAATAGGTGGATCCAATGGGGAAGCGGAATCCTCCGACGACCAGGCGGGAATGGGGTAAATGATCCAGGTGAGTAATGTTCATGGCTAATGATCCGGCAGGGAATGGTTGTCAGGTCCGGGCTTATGAAGAGGAGAGATGATGATCAGGACCAGGTGTGCAGATAGCTGATGGGATACAGGTGCGGGTAATCAGAACTCCCAACTGGCTACATTGCCCGGCAACCAGACAGGGTGCGTTCCAGGACGCCGGAAAAAACACTCCAGGACAGAACACTGGCAAAAAACAGACTCAGGAAACGTGATTCGTGACAGTAGCCCCCCCTGGCTTAGACAGGGCTTAGACTCTTATGGGTTATGACTACAATTACGTGGACAGGAGGGACCTAGTCCTAGATCAGCCCTATTATTCTGAGACGCTTTATGAATACGGGTCGTGGTTTACCCCTATTTCCCTTTTTTTATTACTTAATGTTATTCTGGATGACAGCGGGACTCTGGAAACGACACTTATGCAACAAATAATGTTTTTCATTCTCTTGTGGGCCTGCCAAGTGGAATTTATTTATGAATTAGTCCCGAGTGAGGCGATATTTCATGGCAATGGTCAATGTTAAATTGATATCTCCTCCACCCCCTCTCCTCCCGTCTTGGGATATTGACAGTATACCCTCACGTGGGATGACACTGATACATTATAGGGTGTGTGATCTGACAATTCCATTGAGATGCACATAGAGACAGAAGGAGACAGAGGGAGAGCATAGGGCCATCTACGATTATCATAAGGGCGTACCCTATGGTGTATCACTGTGATATACAATAGTCATACTATGTACTATCATGTGTCATCCTAGCATTTTGTCTTGTGTTACATCCGGTGGGTCAAACCCGATGAGTGTCAGACCATGCAATCTTTCACCTCCTTTATAGACACTGAGTGTACAAAACATTAAGAACACTTGCTCTTTCCTTGACATAGAGTGACCAGGTGAATCTAGGTGAAAGCTATGAATCATTATTGATGCCACTTGATAAATCCACTTCAGTCAGTGTAGATGAAGGGGAGGAGATAGGTTAAAGAAGGACTTTTAAGGCTTGAGACAATTGAGACATGGGTTGTGTACGTGTGCAATTCAGAGGGTGAATGGGCAAGACAAAATATTGAAGTTTCTTTGAACAGGGTATGGTAGTAGGTGCCAGGATCACCGGTTTGTGTCGAGAATTGCAACGCTGCAGAGTTTTTCACGTTCAACAGTTTCCTGTGCGTATCAAGAATGGTGCACCACCCAAAGGACATCCAGCCAACATGACACAACTGTTGGAAGCATTGAGTCAACATGGACCAGCATCCATGTGGAACGCTTTCAAGACCTTGTAGAGTCCATGCCCCAACGAATTGAGGCTAGTCTGAAGTCAAAAGGGGAGGCAACTCAGTATTAAGAAGGTGTTCCTAATGTTTTGTACACTCAGTGTAGATTCCTAATGATTGAAGCTCATAGATAACAGCAAACATATTCCCCTGAGTTATGAATAACAGCACAATGATGTGGTCACTATATTTACATACAAAATGAACAATTTAAAACACTGAAATTCATAATTCCAGGGGATTAGCTTCCTTCTAGAAAATAATTCAACTTTACTTGGTAAGAGGTCAACAAGAGGGGTACATTTTAAAAATTAAAGTAGGTGTATTTGGAGTCAAGATGGCGTAGCAGTGCAGACATGGTTTGTCGTTCTCCCCTGTACATTTGGTCTTTTTTGTCTTTTTTTGTATAGATTTCAATAGATTTTCATTCTCTTTTACATTTTTAAAATGAAATATACCTTCCGGTAACCCGCCTCACCCAATTTGATACAGATCCACAATTTTTAGACCTTTTAGCCAGAACCTCCATCAGAAGCTAGCCATCAGAAGCTAACCAGCTAATTAGCTACTAGCTATTTAGTCATTGTCAGCCACTGCTAGCGGCCTTTACCTTTGGCACAGACTCCAGCCGCTTTTAGCCTGGATAACACTTGCCAGCCTGCCAGTATCGGACTGTTTTCTCCACTACAACGCTGGATTCCTGCCGTAAGCCCTGGACCATTACTCCTGATCATCACAGCTAGCTAGCTGACACCTAGTGCCGTAACCTCATCCTACTCCTCCTCTGTTCCTCGGGTGATGGGGCGGTTAACCCAGGCCCTCTCATTTGTTGACTTCTGTAACCGAAAAAGCCTTGGTTTCATGCATGTTAACATCATAAGCCTCCTCCCTAAGTTTGTTTTACTCACTGCTTTAGCACACTCCGACAACCCTGATGTCCTTGCCATGTCTGAATCCTGGCTTAGGAAGGCCACCAAAAATTCTGAGATTTCCATCCCCAACAACAACATTTTCCATCAAGATAGAACTGACAAAGGGGGAGGAGTTGCAATCTACTGCAGAGATAGCTTGCAATGCTCTGTCATACTTTCCAGGTCTATTCCCAAACAGTTCGAGCTTCTAATTTTAAAAATGAATCTCTCCAGAAATAAGTCTCTCACTGTTGCCGCCTGTTATAGAGCCCCCTCAGCTCCCAGCTGTGCCCTGGACACCATATGTGAATTGATTGTCCCTCATCTAACTTCAGAGTTCATTCAGTTAGGTGACCGAAACTGGGATATGCTTAACACCCCGGCAGTCCTACAATCTAAGCTAGATGCCCTCAACCTCACACAAATCATCAAGGAATCCACCAGGTACAACCCAAAATCCGTAAACATGGGCACCCTCATAGATATTATCCTGAACAACTTGCCCTCCAAATACACTTCTGCTGTTTTCAATCAGGATCTCAGCGATCACTGCCTCATTGCCTGCATCCTGCTATGGGTCTGGTGTCAAACGACTACCCCTCACCACTGACCTGACCCGGGTATCCTGGAAGGATATTGATCTCATCCCGTCAGTCGAGGATGCCTGGTCATTCTTTAAAAGTAATTTCCTCAACATCTTAAATAAGCATGCCCCTTTCAAAAAATGTAGAACTAAGAACAGATATAGCCCTTGCTTCACTCCAGACCTGATTGCCCTCGACCAGCACAAAAACATCCTGTGGCGGACTGCAATAGCATCGAATAGTCTCCTCGATATGCAACTGTTCAGGGAAGTAAGGAACCATTACAAGCAGTCAGTCAGGAAAGCAAAGGAAAGCTTTATCAAATTTGCATCCTGTAGCTCTAACTCCATAAAGTTTTGGAACGCTGTAAAGTCCATGGAGAACAAGAGCACCTCCTCCCAGCTGCTCACTGCACTGAGGCTAGGTAACACGGTCACCACCGATAAATCCACGATAATAGAGAATTTCAAGAAGCATTTCTCTACGACTGGCCATGCTTTCCTCCTGGCTATCCCAAACCCGGCCAACAGCTCCGCCCCCCCCCCCCCCCGCAGCTACCTGCCCATGCCTCCCCAGCTTCTCCTTCACCCAAATCCAGATAGCAGATGTTCTGAAAGAGCTGCAAAACCTGGACCCGTTCAAATGAGCTGGGCTAGACAATCTGGACCCTCTCTTTCTAAATTTATCCACCCCCATTATTGCAACCCCTGTTACCAGTCTGTTCAACCTCTCTTTTGTATCGTCCGAGATCCTTAAAGATTGGAAAGCTGCCACGGTCATCCCCCTCTTCAAAGGGGGTGACACTCTAGACCCAAACTGTTATAGACCTATATCCATCCTGCCCTGCCTTTCTAATGTCTTCGAAAGCCAAGTTAATAAACAGATCACTGACCATTTCGAATCCCACCGTACCTTCTCCGCTGTGCAATCCGGTTTACGAGCTGGTCATGGGTGCACCTCAGCCACGCTCAAGGTACTAATCAATATCATAACCGCCATCAATAAAATATTGTACTGTGCAGCCGTCTTCATCAACCTGGCCAAGGCTTTCGACTCTGTCAATCACAGTATTCTTATTGGCAGACTCAAAAGCCTTGGTTTCTCAAATGACTGCCTTGCCTGGTTCACCAACTACTACTCAGACAGAGTTCAGTGTGTCAAATCGGAGGGCCTGTTGTCCAGACCTCCCCAGACCTCTGGGGGTACAACAGGGTTCAATTTTTGGGCCGACTCTTTTCTCTGTATATATCAACGATGTCGCTCTTGCTGCAGGTGACTCCCTGATCCACCTCTACGCAGATGACACCATTCTGTATACATCTGGCCCTTCTTTGGACACTGTGTTAACAAACCTCCAAACGAGCTTCAATGCCATACAACACTCCTTCTGTGGCCTCCAACTGTTCTTAACCTCTAGTAAAACTAAATGCATGCTTTTCAACTGTTCGCTGCCCACACTTGCCCGACTTGCATCATTACTCTGGACGGTTCGGACAACTACAAACACCTAGGTGTCTGGCTAGACTCTAAACTCTCCTTCCAGACTCATATTAAACATCTCCAATACAAAATTAAATCTAGAATCGGCTTTCTATTCCGCAACAAAGCCTCCTTCACTCACGTTGCCAAACATTCACTAGTAAAACTGACTATCCTACTGATCCTCGACTTCGGCGATGTCATTTACAAAATAGCCCCATATACCACCCATCATTGCGACCTGTATGCTCTAATTGGCTGGTCCTCGCTACATATTCGTCGCCTGACCCACTGGCTCCAGGTCATCTATAAGTCTTTGCTAGGTAAAGCTCCGCCTTATCTCAGCTCACTGGTCACGATAACAACACCCACCCGTAGCACGCTCTCCAGCAGGTATATCTCACTGGTCACCCCTAAAGCCAACACACCCTTTGGCCGCCTTTCCTTCCCGTTCTCTGTTGCCAATGACTGGAACGAATTGCAAAAATCTCTGAAGCTGTAGACTTATATTTCCTCACTGACTTTAAACATCAGCTATCCGAGCAGCTAACCAATCACTGCAGCTGTACATAGCCCATCTGTAAGTAGCCCATCCAGTCTACCTACCTCATCCCCATTTTGTTTTTATTTACTTTTCTGCTCTTTTGCACGCCAGTATTTCTACTTGCACATCTATCACTCCAGTGTTAATCTGCTAAATTATAATTACTTGCTACTATGGCCTATGTATTTCTTTACCTCTTCACGTGATTTTCACACGCTGTATATAGACTTTCTTTTTTTTCTATTGTGTTATTGACTGTACGCTTGTTTATTCCATGTGTAACTCTGTGTTGTTGTTTGTGTCGCACTGCTTTGCTTTATCTTGGCCAGGTCACAGTTGTAAATTAAAACTAGCCTCAACTTGCCTACCTGATTAAATAAAGTTGAAAAAAAAATGCTAAATGTATCTATATAGAATGCAGAAAAGTGAATAGTATAGAGGATATGTTTTGGATATTGAATCAGATCGTGAAACTTCGGGTCGTGCCAATTCATGTTATGATGGTCCACATATTCCAGCATCGTACAATTCCCATAGCTGCCATTAAAATATCATATCCAGGGAGCCGTAGTCGCATGGAGGTCACTGCGCCAACCAAATCTATCTCCGCAACTAACCGTCCCAAGTGACAACCGGGGTCGGATATGCTTTGCTGACTCTCTGAGGGGAACGGATGGTGACTGTCTGGGATATGATGTTTGGGGAATACGACAGTGGTGAATGTCATTCCCCATGTCAAGTGACTGTTGGCATTATCATTTTGGAAGGCTTTGCTATAGGAGGGGAACTCGAGGAAGGACAGATAAGCCTTTTGGGTATCCGGGGGAGACGGTAGGTTAAGGGAAGAGGTTCCACAGAGACAGATGATGGGAAAAACAAAGATGCTCATTCTCAAATCAATCCCTAGCTCCTAACCCTTAGACCAGGTCTCTCCAACCCTGTTCCTAGAGAGCTATCTTCCTGTAGGTTTTCCCTCCAACCCCAGTTGTAACTAACCTGACTCCTCTTAGCAACCAGGTAATTATTAGAATCAGGTTCGCTAGATTTGGGTTTGAGTGAAAACCTACCGGACAATAGCTCTTCAGGAACAGGGTTGGAGAGCCCTGCCCTAGACACTGAAAGGTTTGGATAGGTTTAAACAATATGGTGAACATTCATTCTAGTCTATCATGGAGCAAGGTAGCGCTACTCCCCTGTTGTTGACACCTGTCCTATCTTTTCCAATCTCGTGACTAGATCTACATGTAATCGGCTAAGAGAAGGCAGTGTTCACCAATAAGTAATTCCCTCATGGAAGAAAGGGAGGAAGGGACAAATTTGATCATTTTAATCTATTTAATCAATTAAAGATCCCAATTGAATCACCACCAATGAGCCAAACGGGCAGATCATGGGTGATTCAGCAGTAAACCAGATCAAGTTGGTGCTTCTGTTTCTTGTGTCAGGCCATTAAGAATTATTATACAAGTCATAACTGCCCGGGATGCTGATTAAACTTTAACATTGACCGTTGCCATGGAAACATTGCCTGGCTCTGGAAGAATTATAAAACAAATTCCACTTGGCAGGCCCATAAGAGAATGAAAGAATGCATTATTTGTTGCATGAATGTAATTTCCCATAGTCCTCTGTCATCCAGAATGTCAGAAGGACATTAAAGTAGAAAAAGAGAAATGGGGGTAAACCAGGACCCGTATGTATTAAGCATCTCAGAATAGTGCTGATCTAGGACCAGTTCCCCCCTGTCTTAAAAGGCAAAGCTAATCGTAGATGAGTACAGCCCTGATGCACAACTTCATTGCTTATTTAAACATTCATTCATGTTAATATCCTTATTTGTATACATACATGAATTTAAATCCAGTCAATCTGAGATCATCACATCATGTAATTAATCTCACGTTGGCTATTTTATGTCTGGGACACTAGTCTCAGGTATAAGTGACAGCTCCTCCCTGGCTGTCTGGCAGCCGGACCTGATCAGGTGGTTCAGTATAAATATAGTGGCACAGGAAAAAGGGCCAGTCATTCAATTACAGTCCAGATGGACCCCACCTCTTTATCCAGCAACCCGACAGGTCCCCTGTGTAATTATATTACCCTGTCTAATGGCTTCTATCATGCCGCTTATCTCCAGTCTGGAGGGAGGGATGGAGTGAAGGGGAGATGGAGAGGGAGGGAGAGATGGAGATAGAAGGAATGGAAGAGACAGGAGATGGCATGAGGAGAGAGGGAGAGAGTGAGGGAGAGAGTGAGGGAGAGATGGAGATAGAAGGAATGGAAGAGACAGGAGATGGCATGAGGAGAGAGGGAGAGAGAGTGAGGGAGAGAGTGATGGAGAGAGTGAAGGAGAGATGGAGAGGGAGGGAGAGATGGAGATAGAAGGAATGGAAGAGACAGGAGACGCCATGAGGAGAGAGGGAGAGAGAGAGTGAGGGAGAGAGTGATGGAGAGATGGAGATAGAAGGAATGGAAGAGACAGGAGACGCCATGAGGAGAGAGGGAGAGAGAGAGTGAGGGAGAGAGTGAGGGAGAGAGTGAAGGAGAGATGGAGATAGAAGGAATGGAAGAGACAGGAGATGGCATGAGGAGAGAGGGAGAGAGTGAGGGAGAGAGTGAGGGAGAGAGTGAGGGAGAGAGTGAAGGAGAGATGGAGATAGAAGGAATGGAAGAGACAGGAGATGGCATGAGGAGAGAGGGAGAGAGTGAGGGAGAGAGTGAGGGAGAGAGTGAAGGAGAGATGGAGAGGGAGGGAGAGATGGAGATAGAAGGAATGGAAGAGACAGGAGAAGGCATGAGGAGAGAGAGAGAGAGAGTGAGGGAGAGAGTGAGGGAGAGAGTGAAGGAGAGATGGAGAGGGAGGGAGAGATGGAGATAGAAGGAATGGAAGAGACAGGAGACGCCATGAGGAGAGAGGGAGAGAGAGAGTGAGGGAGAGAGTGATGGAGAGATGGAGATAGAAGGAATGGAAGAGACAGGAGACGCCATGAGGAGAGAGGGAGAGAGTGAGGGAGAGAGTGAGGGAGAGAGTGAAGGAGAGATGGAGAGGGAGGGAGAGATGGAGATAGAAGGAATGGAAGAGACAGGAGATGGCATGAGGAGAGAGGGAGATAGTGAGGGAGAGAGTGAGGGAGAGAGTGAGGGAGAGAGTGATGGAGAGATGGAGGGGGAGGGAGAGATGGAGATAGAAGGAATGGAAGAGACAGGAGATGGCATGAGGAGAGAGGGAGAGAGTGAGGGAGAGAGTGAGGGAGAGAGTGAGGGAGAGAGTGAAGGAGAGATGGAGAGGGAGGGAGAGATGGAGATAGAAGGAATGGAAGAGACAGGAGATGGCATGAGGAGAGAGGGAGAGAGTGAGGGGGAGAGTGATGGAGAGATGGAGGGGGAGGGAGAGATGGAGAGATGGAGGGGGAGGGAGAGATGGAGATAGAAGGAATGGAAGAGACAGGAGACGCCATGAAGAGAGAGGGAGAGAGTGAGGGAGAGAGTGATGGAGAGATGGAGGGGGAGGGAGAGATGGAGATAGAAGGAATGGAAAAGACAGGAGACGCCATGAGGAGAGAGGGGAGAGAGTGAGGGAGAGAGTGAGGGAGAGAGTGATGGAGAGATGGAGGGGGAGGGAGAGATGGAGATAGAAGGAATGGAAGAGACAGGAGACGCCATGAGGAGAGAGGGAGAGAGTGAGGGAGAGAGTGAGGGAGAGAGTGATGGAGAGATGGAGGGGGAGGGAGAGATGGAGATAGAAGGAATGCAAGAGACAGGAGACGCCATGAGGAGAGAGGGAGAGAGTGAGGGAGAGAGTGATGGAGAGATGGAGGGGGAGGGAGAGATGGAGATAGAAGGAATGGAAGAGACAGGAGACGCCATGAGGAGAGAGGGAGAGAGTGAGGGAGAGAGTGAGGGAGAGAGTGAAGGAGAGATAGAGGGGAGATGGAGGGGGAGGGAGAGATGGAGATAGAAGGAATGGAAGAGACAGGAGACGCCATGAGGAGAGAGTGAGGGAGAGAGTGAGGGAGAGAGTGAGGGAGAGAGTGAAGGAGAGATGGAGATAGAAGGAATGGAAAGAGACAGGAGACGCCATGAGGAGAGAGGGAGAGAGTGAGGGAGAGAGTGAGGGAGAGAGTGAAGGAGAGATGGAGGGGGAGGGAGAGATGGAGATAGAAGGAATGGAAGAGACAGGAGACGCCATGAGGAGAGAGGGAGAGAGTGAGGGAGAGAGTGAGGGAGAGAGTGAGGGAGAGAGTGAAGGAGAGATGGAGGGGGAGATGGAGATAGAAGGAATGGAAGAGACAGGAGACGCCATGAGGAGAGAGGGAGAGAGTGAGTGAGGGAGAGAGTGAGGGAGAGAGTGAGGGAGAGATGGAGGGAGAGATGGAGATAGAAGGAATGGAAGAGACAGAGACACCATGAAGAGAGAGGGAGAGAGTGAGGAGAGAGTGAGGGAGAGAGTGAATGAGAGATGGAGGGGAGGAAGAGATGGAGATAGAAGGAATGGAAGAGACAGGAGACGCCATGAGGAGAGAGGGAGAGAGTGAGGGAGAGATGGAGGGGGAGGGAGAGATGGAGATAGAAGGAATGGAAGAGACAGGAGATGGCATGAGGAGAGAGGAGAGAGTGAGGGAGAGAGTGAGGGAGAGATGATCCAGGAGGTTACATAACAAGACGGGGGACATTTTGATACACCACAGAACCCTCTCTGCACCCATTAACAGTCAGGGCCTCAATCTGGCAGCTGTGGTAATATATGTATGTCCTAACATGGTGGCGAGAACAGAGGATGATAGGTGAAAGCCAAGTTATGACACACTACTGCCCACTGTAACCCATGGCACAACATGGCATTTGGCACTTTCTATTGAATAGAATGACAATTGTAATAGGTTAGTTCACAGTCACGTCCATGCAATCGTGAAGCCATAGTACCATTCCGCTCATACACTGAGTATAATGCCTTTTTATTGAGGACGTTTCTAGTTATGACACCCTACAGTCCATTGTAACACATTGCCATTTGGCACATACAGAATTTGCTGTTGAATAGAATAACCAAAGGTCGCAATCCTTTTCCAGATCAGTGCAGATGAAGCACACAAGGCAAACAGAAGATGGCACGACATTAGATAATTGACACATAGCTACAGTAGGTAGATCAAACCCTTCAACTCAGTTTAGGACCAGAAAGTCCTTCACTGTTTACCCTGGCTTCAACCATGTTCGGTCGATGTCCCTTGCCTGAACTTACAAGAGGATGAACCTCATCTAGAAGGCCTCTCCAGATGACAGTCAGTTTGATCATGCTCAACAAAGTGAAAATGTGAGGCACACAATGACAGTTGAATAACCAGGCTTGTTGATGTGACTCGTCTTTGAAGGCACGGAGGCACAAACAGATCTTTAGAAGTGCAGGATCTGAGAGACCCGGACAGAGAGAAAAGAGAGAGAGAGAGAGAGAGAGAGAGAGAGAGAGACAATGTTGATGAAAGAGAGAGCTCAATCAGCGAAAGAAAGACAGCTGTGTGCTAATCAAAGCTGCGGCGTGATCAAATGGAAACATGTACTAAGTCGGCAAACCAATGTCCTTCAACGATCGNGTGAGGGAGAGAGTGATGGAGAGATGGAGGGGGAGATGAGATAGAAGGAATGGAAGAGACAGGAGACGCCTGAGGAGAGAGGGAGAGAGTGAGTGAGGGAGAGAGTGGGGAAGAGAGGTGAGAGATGAGGAGATAGAAGAAGGATGGAAGAGACAGGAGACACCATGAAGAGAGAAGGGAGAGAGTGAGGAAGAGAGTGAGGGAGAGAGTGAATGAGAGATGGAGGGGGAGGAAGAGATGGAGATAGAAGGAATGGAAAGAGGACCAGGAGACCGCCATGAGGAGAGAGGGAGAGAGTGAGGGAGAGATGGAGGGGGAGGGAGAGATGGAGATAGAAGGAATGGAAGAGACAGGAGATGGCATGAGGCGAGAGGGAGAGAGTGAGGGAGAGAGTGAGGGAGAGATGATCCAGGAGGTTACATAACAAGACGGGGGACATTTTGATACACCACAGAACCCTCTCTGCACCCATTAACAGGTCAGGGGCCTCAATCTGGCAGCTGTGGTAATATATGTATGTCCTAACATGGTGGCGAGAACAGAGGATGATAGGTGAAAGCCAAGTTATGACACACTACTGCCCACTGTAACCCATGGCACAACATGGCATTTGGCACTTTTCTATTGAATAGAATGACAATTGTAATAGGTTAGTTCACAGTCACGTCCATGCAATCGTGAAGCCATAGTACCATTCCGCTCATACACTGAGTATAATGCCTTTTTATTGAGGACGTTTCTAGTTATGACACCCTACAGTCCATTGTAACACATTGCCATTTGGCACATACAGAATTTGCTGTTGAATAGAATAACCAAAGGTCGCAATCCTTTTCCAGATCAGTGCAGATGAAGCACACAAGGCAAACAGAAGATGGCACGACATTAGATAATTGACACATAGCTACAGTAGGTAGATCAAACCCTTCAACTCAGTTTAGGACCAGAAAGTCCTTCACTGTTTACCCTGGCTTCAACCATGTTCGGTCGATGTCCCTTGCCTGAACTTTACAAGAGGATGAACCTCATCTAGAAGGCCTCTCCAGATGACAGTCAGTTTGATCATGCTCAACAAAGTGAAAATGTGAGGCACACAATGACAGTTGAATAACCAGGCTTTGTTGATGTGACTCGTCTTTGAAGGCACGGAGGCACAAACAGATCTTTAGAAGTGCAGGATCTGAGAGACCCGGACAGAGAGAAAAGAGAGAGAGAGAGAGAGAGAGAGAGAGAGAGAGACAATGTTGATGAAAGAGAGAGCTCAATCAGCGAAAGAAAGACAGCTGTGTGCTAATCAAAGCTGCGGCGTGATCAAATGGAAACATGTACTAAGTCGGCAAACCAATGTCCTTCAACGATCGCCCTTCAAAGTCAATTGCCAGCTTCCAGCCCCTACCATGGCTATATGTATGTTCGGCAAACATGAAACAGTATCAAATAACCAGTATTTAAACTAACTAACTAACTAACTAGGTAGCTAACAAGCTAACTAGCTACTTCTCAAGTTCAGATTTGTAGTTTAAGACCTTGCAGTGATTAACTTAAATGACCCTAGCAGCCTATCTCAGCAATGTGAAGGATATCTTCTAGACAAGATTCCCAGAGGGCATTGGCTGTAAAACAAATGTTCTGTGTCAACAAACATGAATTAGTTTGTGTAAGGCAGAGGCTAGCTAGCATCTGATTCACCCTTTTCACTTATGTAACGGCCTACGTAGAGTTGCCCTCTGGCCAGACATGGTGTTACAAGGGAGAGATCGGACATAGCTGGCTTTCCCTTTCTGGCATGTTCTCTGTCTCACCTCAGGAAAACATCACTCAGGAAAACTAAAACCCTTTCTGTTTATAGTCAAGATTCTTCAATTCTGTCTTCCTCATGGGATTTATGAAATGAAAAGGAAATTTGCTTTCAAATATGAATCATTAAAAGTCCAACTGCATCACTGCTGTGCACCCTCCGTGACCGACCGTAATACTCTAGCCTAGCTAGTTGTGAAGATCTGAAATAAATCCTAGGTTTAGGTTACATATAGACATATAGGCTATGTGGATCGGGGATCGGGGTTGTTTCTGGACAGGACTGGTTTCTGGACCAGATGGATCAGTTGGATGGAGGATGGCAGAATAAAGGTTGATGGTTCCATTCCCACATGGGCCGGTACACTTCACTTCAAGTTCTACTCCATTTCTATACTGTATAGCCCGTTTCTGTGTGGAAATCTGTCCTCCCAGAATTGACTCCTGTCCTGATCCACTGAGGGAGCAGAGGCAGATGCCTGGAGGCTCCAGCTGCAGAGACGGAATTAACAGGTGGGCTGACTGCAGCTCTGCAGGTGCAGAGAGACACACCATGCATCATCTGCCCAACGTTGGCCTGGTTCCCTACAGTGCGATACATACAGACATCAAAACACACCTACACATGTGCAGTCAGGTACACACATACACACACACACACACACACACACACACACACACACACACACATGCGTGCACACTAATGCATGGACACCCAGAGTTTTCCTTGCCACTGTCTAGGTTTGGAGGTGAAGGTCTGAGCTTTGTTAATACCTCTTTGGCAAATATGTCAAAAGCATTAGCCATCTACAATTTTGCACGATTGGTTGATTGAAAGGGCCTTGTTCTCAGTACATAAGAGGTTAGGGTTAGTGCTATATGGAGAGATAATACTTTCCTGTATATAGTATATTGTGGGCCTTGCACATGGAGATGGAAGAATATCGCCCTCTAGTGATACGCTACTATCATTACTACTACCAGTACTTCTGAGAAAGGGTTGCATCTCAATAGTCTAGCAGGGCTTCCTCTCCTTGCCTTTTCTCAATCTGCATGGATCTGAGATCATTGGGAGAATCTCAATTGCATACTTCTCACGTCCTCCTCAAAACCCATTAGAGGAGAAGGTCAGAGGGGAGGGACCTCTGGCTTTCATATCCAATGGGTTTTGAGAAGGAGGCGAGGAGAGAGGATGTGGGGAGTATGCAATTGAGATTCTACCACAGTATAGATGAAAACATTGCGGTTGCCTACTGGGCATTTCCCATCACTTTTTCAGATATTTCAGATCAGTGATGATTAAAGAGATGAGACAGGGAGAGGAAGCTAACCTATACTATTGAGATGCACCCATGGCTTCTATGCAAGCTCCACTAATCAGAAAAGCCAATTTACCCTAATGGGCAGCATAAACTGGGTCCAACGTATGAATGATTTGTTTCTGTTTGAGTGAAAGCGAGTATACATGCTCATCTGTTAAATCGTCTAATATAATATTGCTCTGGAGGTGTAATTCATGGGCACCCCCACTCGATAAGCTGATTCATCAAAGGATTCAGTGGCAGTAGTGTGTGTGTTCTGTATAGGCAGTCACATGATTTCTATAAGTCCTCTGAGTATGTGAATGTCAACAGTAGAATGCTGTGTGGGTGTGTGTACTGGCATGAACACAGTATATGCACAAGCATGCCCGTGAGTTTATATAATGAGTGTTTGTGTGAGGGACTCTAAAAGAGACTGTGTTGGAGCCTGTTGGAGAACACACACACACACACAAATTTGTGTGTGTGTGTGTGAGTGTGCTTGTGTTAACATTTCCTTTCCTTCACAATGTCAACACTGCCCCTGAGCTAGTATACTGTCTCCTAACCAGACTAGCCTTTTCCCATCACAGTATTAATGAGCATGAGCAGTATCAATGAACATGAGCAACGAATGGGGAACAGATTTACTACTGTATCCGAGCACACACACACATGCTCACGCACACACACACACACACACACACACACACACACACACACACACACACACACACACACACACACACACACACACACACACACACACACACACACACACACACACACACACACACACACACACACACACACACAGAGGAGTAACAGGTGCGGGGGGACCCACTGAACTTTAAGCGCCTCCAGGGTGCATAGGCTCAACTCACACCCATATAGGCTCACCTCACACCCATATAGGCTCACCTCACACCCATATAGGCTCACCTCACACCCATATAGGCTCACCTCACACCCATATAGGCTCACCTCACACCCATATAGGCTCACCTCACACCCATATAGGCTCACCTACTGACATTAAGTCAGGATTCCTATTTGACTCAGCCATGCCTCCTTGCCTGTCCAAAATGTCCTCATCTCCTACCCCTTGTAAAGCGACTATCCCTGATGCTTCTCCCTCTTATTCCCCTGCCCCACTACAAAGTTTCTCCCTGAGTCCAAGGTGCTAAAGGAGCTCCTGAATCTTGACCAAAAAGACCGTTCGACCCTTTCTTCTTTAAGGTTGCTGCCCCCATCATCGCCAAGCCTATCGCTGACCTTTTTAACCTGTCTCTCCTTTCTGGGGAGGTTCCACTGCTTGGAAGGCAGCCACGGTTCGTCCTTTATTTAAAGGGGAGGTCAAGCTGATCCTAACAGTGATAGGCCTATTTCTATTTTGCCCTGTTTATAAAAGTGTTGGGAAAACGTGTCAAAAATCAACTGGCTGGCTTTCTTGATGTCTATGGTATTCTCTCTGGTATGCAATCTGGTTTCTGCTCAGGTTATGGATGTGTCACTGCGACCTTAAAGGTCCTTAATGATGTCACCATTGCCCTTGATTCTAAGCAATATTGTGCTGAAGGAGAGGTAGTTGCAATGGAGGTATCACTGATCAGCTGTTTAGAGAAAATCCCCCCTATGTCCCCTATACTCCCTATGCTCATTGTGCATGACTCAACACATATTAAATAGTACAGTATGCAATGTGTATTGGTGTTCAATTGTTCAACATAAATGGAAGGTTCCCGGGCCCATAAGTAGTTTGGTCATGACCAGGATAGACCTGTAGTGTCATCTTGTGGCTATCTTGTGGTACTTCATGACCATGCCTCTCTTCACTAGCACATATTAGGTCACATGTAGACACATGTAGACACCCAGTGTAACTTTTCCTATGACTATTCTAAACAATATAGTCATACATAGTTTTAATGTGAGGTTTTCTATGAAGTCATTGGGCGTGTTCCTTTGCCCAGGCGTTGCTGATGCCTGCCAGATCTTACAACGCCTGAATAGGTATTTTACGTATCAGCTAACCACATCATATGTTATAACAATCTGGTGCCCGACAGCACAGTCGATTACGTGGCACACAACCATTGGTTGATGCAATGTCTGAGCATGAGAAAGCGACCATTGTTTAATTTGAGTAGGCTATTGACAAGGAAAATGATTGATCTTGAGGACTTACCAAACAGAGAGGAGGGTTGCTTGTGAAAGCCTTGACACTCCTTGGTCCAACTCAGGTGAACAACTTCTGAAAGTGCATTTAGAGTTGGTTGGAGTTAAAAGCCATATTTTGTGCAACTGAGAATTGAATAGTTTCTTGGGGATATTCTCATTAGCGAAAAAGATCGTCCCCTCTTCGACTCCTCTGTCCTCTCTCCTCCATGACCCGGGAAACCGATGAGTGGTCGAGGAGAGTGTCAATTATTCGTTTTTTGGTATTTTATTAGCTGTTGCTTCCGGGGGTCCACACAAAACATGAAACATGGCATAATACAGAGCATTAATAGACAAGAACAGCTCAAGGACAGAACTACATACATTTCAATTGGTTAGTAGGTGAACGGAGGAGTGTCCACGCCTCCTCGATAGCCTCGTCTCGCAGAGGAAGCACAAAAGTGTCCCACCTGAGTACTTTGCGGAAGAGTTTTCAGATCCCCCACACCCCCTTTGAAACAGCTGTTGTTTACTCAGAGGAGAAATGTTTATATTAAAAAAACATATGCTAATTATGCTTTAATCTATGAACTGTCTAGCACAACTAGCTAAATGCCTTTTTACCACTACTATATACATTTAATTTGGGATTCCACCCCAGTCCATGTAATTTGCATGATTACCCACTAGTGAAGGAAGTGAGGAGAGCACAGAGGACGGAGGAGTTCAGAAAACAAATTGGGAGAATCTCAATTGCATACTCCTCGCGTTCTATTCTTGCCTGATAGGACATCCAACTAGTTCAAATGGCTGCCATACAAATTAACAGACAACATATTTCTTGAAAAACTGTTTTTACTAAACATTTTGAAATACAAAACAATTGATACAATTGTGTGGCTTGCATCACCAACAATGTTAGGATGAAACAGTCAGAGGTCACCAAGCGTAACATAGCTTCAGCGTGTAAATCAGCTAGAAAGATGTGTCAGCATCGAGTAATTGTCTCTGGCCCCCTCCCAGTTAGGGGGAGTGATGAGCTCTACAGCAGAGTCTCACAACTCAATCGCTGGTTGAGATATAATAACAGAACTAAGGTCAGAACGTGACATTGTCTCTGTGAATGGTTTGTCCTCTGAGAAATCAACTGTAAATTTCGGTGTTCCTCAAGGTTCCGTTTTAGGACCACTATTTTTTTCACTATATATTTTACCTCTTGGGGATGTCATTCAAAAACATAATGTTAACTTTCACTGCTATGCAGATGACACACAGCTGTACATTTCAATGAAACATGGTGAAGCCCCAAATTTGCCCTCACTAGAAGCCTGTGTTTCAGACATAAGGAAGTGGATGGCTGCAAACTTTCTACTTTTAAATTCGGACAAAACAGAGATGCTTGTTCTAGGTCCCAAGAAACAAAGAGATCTTCTGTTGAATCTGACAATTAATCTTAATGGTTGTACAGTCATATCAAATAAAACTGTGAAGGACCTCGGTGTTACTCTGGAACCTGATCTCTCTTTTGACGAACATATCAAGACTGTTTCAAGGACAGTTTTTTTCCATCTACGTAACATTGCAAAAATCAGAAGCTTTCTGTCCAAAAATGATGCAGATACTTTCCGGCTACCCGGATAATGCACTAAATAAACTTCAGTTAGTGCTTAATATACAGCTGCTAGAATCCTGACTAGAACCAAAAAATCAGATCATATTACTCCAGTGCTAGCCCCCTACACTGGCTTCCTGTTAAGGCAAGGGCTGATTTCAAGGTTTTACTGCTAACCTACAAAGCATTACATGGGCTTGCTCCTACCTATCTCTCTGATTTGGTCCTGCCTACACGTACGCTACGGTCATAAGACACAGGCCTCCTAATTGTCCCTAGAATTTCTAAGCAAACAGCTGGAGGCAGGGCTTTCTCCTATAGAGCTCCATTTTTATGGAATGGACTGCCTACCCATGTGAGAGACACAAACTCGGTCTCAACCTTTAAGTCTTTACTGAAGACTCATCTCTTCAGTGGGTCATATGATTGAGTGTAGTCTGGCCCAGGAGTGTGAAGGTGAACGGAAAGGCTCTGGAGCAACAAACCGCCCTTGCTGTCTCTGCCTGGCCGGTTCCCCTCTCTGTGCATTAGAGTAGATATAGATATAGAGAGAGTAGAGGATATATTCATGGTTGTCAGTGGGTGAGTAACAAGGACAGGGGTGGGATAGTAGAGGGAGAAATTAGTAACAGCAAGACTCCATTCTATCATAATGCTTTATTTTGATTGTGTTAATGAGATACAAATAAACTACCTGTACCCTATAGAGTAACGGAACACTAGTTAACTGGCTCAATAAACTGTCTGTACCCTATAGAGTAACGGAACACTAGTTAACTGGCTCAATAAACTGTCTGTACCCTATAGAGTAACGGAACACTAGTTAACTGGCCCAATAAACTGTCTGTACCCTATAGAGTAACGGAACACTAGTTAACTGGCTCAATAAACTGTCTGTACCCTATAGAGTAACGGAACACTAGTTAACTGGCCTAATAAACTGTCTGTACCCTATACAGAAACAGAACACTAGTTAACTGGCTCAATAAACTGTCTGTACCCTATACAGAAACGGAACACTAGTTAACTGGCTCAATAAACTGTCTGTACCCTATACAGAAACGGAACACTAGTTAACTGGCTCAATAAACTGTCTGTTCCCTATACAGAAACGGAACACTAGTTAACTGGCTCAATAAACTGTCTGTACCCTATACAGAAACGGAACACTAGTTAACTGGCTCAATAAACTGTCTGTACCCTATACAGAAACGGAGCACTAGTTAACTGGCTCAATAAACTGTCTGTACCCTATACAGAAACAGAACACTAGTTAACTGGCTCAATAAACTGTCTGTACCCTATACAGAAACGGAACACTAGTTAACTGGCTCAATAAACTACCTGTACCCTATACAGAAACGGAACAATAGTTAACTGGCTCAATAAACTGTCTGTACCCTATACAGAAACGGAACACTAGTTAACTGGCTCAATAAACTGTCTGTACCCTATACAGAAACAGAGCACTAGTTAACTGGCTCAATAAACTGTCTGTACCCTATACAGAAACGGAGCACTAGTTAACTGGCTCAATAAACTGTCTGTACCCTATACAGAAACTGGGCACTAGTTAACCGGCTCAATAAACTGTCTGTACCCTATACAGAAACGGAACACTAGTTAACTGGCTCAATAAACTGTCTGTTCCCTATACAGAAACGGAACACTAGTTAACTGGCTCAATAAACTGTCTGTACCCTATACAGAAACTGAACACTAGTTAACTGGCTCAATAAACTGTCTGTTCCCTATACAGAAACGGAACACTAGTTAACTGGCTCAATAAACTACCTGTACCCTATACAGAAACGGAACAATAGTTAACTGGCTCAATAAACTGTCTGTACCCTATACAGAAACGGAACACTAGTTAACTGGCTCAATAAACTGTCTGTACCCTATACAGAAACGGAACACTAGTTAACTGGCTCAATAAACTGTCTGTTCCCTATACAGAAACGGAACACTAGTTAACTGGCTCAATAAACTGTCTGTACCCTATACAGAAACGGAACACTAGTTAACTGGCTCAATAAACTGTCTGTACCCTATACAGAAACAGAGCACTAGTTAACTGGCTCAATAAACTGTCTGTACCCTATACAGAAACGGAACACTAGTTAACTGGCTCAATAAACTACCTGTACCCTATACAGAAACGGAACAATAGTTAACTGGCTCAATAAACTGTCTGTACCCTATACAGAAACGGAACACTAGTTAACTGGCTCAATAAACTGTCTGTACCCTATACAGAAACGGAACACTAGTTAACTGGCTCAATAAACTGTCTGTTCCCTATACAGAAACGGAACACTAGTTAACTGGCTCAATAAACTACCTGTACCCTATACAGAAACGGAACACTAGTTAACTGGCTCAATAAACTGTCTGTACCCTATACAGAAACGGAACACTAGTTAACTGGCTCAATAAACTGTATGTTCCCTATACAGAAACGGAACAATAGTTAACTGGCTCAATAAACTACCTGTACCCTATACAGAAACGGAACAATAGTTAACTGGCTCAATAAGCTGTATGTACCCTATACAGAAACGGAACAATAGTTAATTGGCTCAATAAACTGTCTGTACCCTATACAGAAACGGAACAATAGTTAACTGGCTCAATAAACTGTATGTTCCCTATACAGAAACGGAACACTAGTTAACTGGCTCAATAAACTAACTGTACTGTAACGGCGTTCTTCGTTTGTTGAGAGAGAGTCGGACCGAAATGCAGCGTGGTGGTTACTCATGTCCTTAATGAAAAAAGTGACGATACATGAAATAAATAAATAAATACAACAACAACAAACGGAACGTGAAACGTATTACAGCCTATCTGGTGAACACTACACAGAGACAGGAACAATCACCCACGAAATACAAAGCGAACTCAGGCTACCTAAATACGGTTCCCAATCAGAGGCAACGACAAGCACCTGACTGCTGATTGAGAGCCGCCTCAGGCAGCCAAGCCTACACTCGACACACCCCTAATCAACCACAATCCCAATGCCTACAAAAAAAACAATACGACAACACAATAACCCATGTCACACCCTGGCCTGAACAAATAATTAAGGAAAACACAAAATACTAAGACCAAGGCGTGACATGTACCCTATACAGAAACTGAACAATAGTTAACTGCCTGGCCGGTTCCCCTCGCTCCACTGGGATTCTCTGCCTCTAACCCTATTACAGGGGCTGTGTCACCGGCTTACTGGTGCTCTTTCATGCCGTCCCTAGGATGGGTGCGTCACTTGAGTGTGTTGAGTCACTTATGTGATCTTCCTGTCTGGGTTGGCGCCCCCCCTGGGTTGTGCCGTGGCGGAGATCTTTGTGGGCTATACTCGGCCTTGTCTCAGGATGGTAAGTTGGTGGTTGAAGAAATCCCTCTAGTGGTGTGGGGGCTGTGCTTTGTCAAAGTGGGTGGGGTTATATCCTTCCTGTTTGGCCCTGTCCGGGGGTATCATCGGATGGGGCCACAGTGTCTCCTGACCCCTCCTGTCTCAGCCTCCAGTATTCATGCTGCAGTAGTTTGTGTCGGGGAGCTAGGGTCAGTTTGTTATATCTGGAGTACTTCTCCTGTCTTATCCGGTGTCCTGTGTGAATTTAAGTATGCTCTCTCTAATTCTCTCTTTCTTTCTGAGCCCCAGGACCATGCCTCAGGACTACCTGGCCTGATGACTCCTTGCTGTCCCCAGTCACCTGGCCGTGCTGCTGCTCCAGTTTCAACTGTTCTGCCTGCGGCTATGGAATCCTGACCTGTTCACCGGACGTGCTACCTGTCCCAGACCTGCTATTTCCAACTCTCTAGAGACAGCAGGAGTGGTAGAGATACTCTTAATGATTGGCTATGAAAAGCCAACTGACATTTACTCCTGAGGTGCTGACTTGCTGCCCCCTCGACAACTACTGTGATTATTATTATTTCACCATGCTGGTCATTTATGAACATTTGAACATCTTGGCCATGTTCTGTTATAATCTCCACCCGGCACAGCCAGAAGAGGACTGGCCACCCCTCATAGCCTGGTTCCTCTCTAGGTTTCTTCCTAGGTTTTGGCCTTTCTAGGGAGTTTTTCCTAGCCACTGTGCTTCTACACCTGCATTGCTTGCTGTTTGGGGTTTTATGCTGGGTTTCTGTACAGCCCTTTGAGATATAAGCTGATGTACGAAGGGCTATATAAATAAATTTGATTCGATTTGATTTGACTTAATGCCCAATGTTACATATATGGAACAAACTTTTAAGTGACTAAAAAGTTTGATATATAAAAAAAATATATAAATATTTTTCTTAGAAATGTATTGAATTTCAGAAACTCACATTTTTGACAATTTACGAGACCATTCGGAGTAACATAATTAACTTTTTTTTATCATTGTTGAAGTCCACCATTTTCAGCGCCAATCTCTAATAGTGTAATTACAAAGATCGTGCATCAGATGGTGTCAAGTGTGTACTAGGATCTCTTCTTGACGATCGTGCATCAGATGGTGTCAAGTGTATACTAGGATCTCTTCTTGACGATCGTGCATCAGATGGTGTCAAGTGTGTACTAGGATCTCTTCTTGACGATCGTGCATCAGATGGTGTCAAGTGTGTACTAGGATCTCTTCTTGACGATCGTGCATCAGATGGTGTCAAGTGTGTACTAGGATCTCTTCTTGACGATCGTGGCTTCCTTTTATGTATTGATCGGGTTCAGACACTTTACCAGGTGTTTAAAGACACTGTTACAGATATGTAACATTGGGCTCTAAAGGGTTAACAAGGTGATCAACTTTCCCATATTCATTTTCACTACTTCAGTATTTGTTGCATGTATGATAATCAGCAGGATTTCAAGAACAATAATACACTTGAGATGATATTATGTTGGAATGCTTTGGTAGATGTATGCATAGATGTATGCATAGCTATCATCACATATCACATACAAAAACATTGTCAGGAAATCAATATACAAAGAAACACCCACCTTGTTTTCTTTGTACAGATATTTAATATTTAGACTTGGGGCAACAGCCGTTGTTTTTACAGCACAATTTGCATAATTTATCAATACCTCCTGTGTACAATCACAAAACCATGACATTAGATTTTTCTGTTTACATAGAAGTGGAAAACCAGACGGATTTTACAAGCATAATCTTTGTACAGTCAGCATACATCTTTAAATAATCTGAGAATTATTCTTCAGAATTTCGTTCCCCTCGTAACGTTTGATCTCTCTATCTATCTTTCTTTTTAAATAGAATTTCTGGACACAAAAATAGTATGAACGAACCACCAACTAAACATGCAACATCCATTGTTGTGAGCACATTTAAATTCTCCTGCAACTACTCGAGTTGATAAAATAAGGTTTGTCTGTGTTTGTATACTCTGGTAAAACTCTGTTGTGTCCGGTGTAAGGGCAAGGTTTATAAGGTCTTTACTCCATCTAACTCCTGTAGGTATTCTGCCATGTGAAGAGAGTAACATACTGCTTGTGTTCTCATCCCGTGATCATATGCGTTAATGTCAGATATCAAGGAAATCTTTCCGTTTCCTCTTGTAGAAAAAAAAGATATGTATTTACAAGGTAGGATATAAAGAGATGGCATTTCCGTGTGTGTGTGTGTGTGTGTGTGTGTGTAGATCTTAGCTAGATAACACACATAGGAAAGGGAGGTCACTTTCAGGAGGACTTGGCCATGCATGGGTGTGTTATGAAGAAACTACTCACGCACGCTGGTATCAAAAAATATCAATTTCAGGTGGGTAACCATTTAGATAGAACATCAAGTCATTACATTGTTAAACATTTTTTGGTCATTTTTCAAATTACATATATACTGGAAAAATAAAACTATTCAAAAGTGGGGGTGCATAAAAACTCAGTGGAAAGCTAGAATCTGTTGGGAACGTGGCTCTGGTGTTAAGAAAGTGTCTCCTTAGATTCTAGTCTATGTGAAGAGTCACTACTGTGTGTGTGTGTGTGTGTGTGTGTGTGTGTGTGTGTGTGTGTGTGTGTGTGTGTGTGTGTGTGTGTGTGTGTGTGTGTGTGTGTGTGTGTGCTGGGACATTGGGCTGAAGACTGAGTTTCTGGGTTGAAATATAAGCCCTGGATCATTTTGCTGAAGAAAAAAAAAAAAACTTTCCAATTAGCTATGTAACTTCCATCTAACATTTGATGATGTAAAAAACATATGAAAACAACAGCTTATGTGCAATAAATAAAGTTGCATTTAACGGTATGTGAAAGCATACTTATAAAAATCAAAGAGCTATATGTTCTTATTCATTCCCAAACTTGAAGGCAGTAAAAAAACTATACATGTGAACAATACACAAACAGAATAACCCATTGTCCCCTAAAATGCATCGCTAATTCAGACTGTAGAATCTAGATTGATAATTCAGACACAGTCACAACACGAAGTCTATGTTGCATAGAATCAGCTGGAGAGAACCTGTGGTGTTTGGTCAATGTTTGGCAAAGATCAAAGGTCAAAAGGTCACCATTAAACCAACCAGCCCTCACACACCTTGACCCTAGGCAGGACATCACTCTGAGTGTGTCCTTTCAACTGAAAGCCACGTTACACACCTTCAAATCTCACAGGTCCGTAGCTTAGAGATGCACACCAACCCATAGCAAATAGCAGATGCACACCAGCAAAAATAAATGTGTCACCAGGACTATGACAAACATACCAAAACGTAATCATTTCTTCTTTTTTTACCCCCTTTTGGTCCCCAATTTTCGTGGTATCCAGTTGTTAGTAGTTACTGTCTTGTCTCATCGCTGCAACTCCCGTACGGACTCGGGAGAGGCGAAGGTCGAGAGCCATGCGTCCTCTGAAACACAACCCAACCAAGCCGCACTGATTCTTAACACAGTGCTCATTCAACCCGGGAAGCCAGCCACACCAATGTGTCGGAGGAAACACCATACACTTAGCGACTACACTGCACTACACCCGGCCCACCACAGGAGTCGCTAGTGCATGATGAGACAAGGATATCCCTGCTGGCCAAACCCTCCCTAACCCAGACGACACTAGGCCAATTGTGTGCCGCCCCATGGGCCTCCCGGTCGCAGCCGGCTGCGACAGAGCCTGGGCTCGAACCCAGAGTCTCTGGTGGCACAGCTAGGATTGCGATGCAGTGCCTTAGACCACTGCGCCACCCAGGAGTATTGTAGCATTTCTTAATCAAAGCAACTTCGATTGAACTCATGTTCAAACAATAGCCCCAGCTACCAACCTCTTCCCATAGAGAAACAGAGAGCCCAATAGGATAGTTTGTACCTAGACATGTGATGGAGATAGACACACCAACAGAAACCGTCCAAAGCATGCCGCATCCACCTACTCCCCCACCACACCCACCCATCCAATGTATAGATAGACAACTGTTTGGAGGGGACCCTGATATATGAACCATGGGACACACTTTACTATACACAGGCCAAGAGGGTAATCAAGTATGGTCAACTATATTATATTACTATCATTATCATTATTTATTTAATATATTCATTTGACATACTTATATATATTATATTTCTCTACGAGTGGGGACATACTGTATATTCATCTATACATTCGATAACTTGACAAAGTGCTAAGTAAAACATGAAAGTGGGCATGTGAAGAGATAATTCAAATGTGTGAATGTAAAGAGAAGTCAGAACTATGCTAGTCTTACACATATCAGTTCACTGTGTATCTTACTAGGAGGAAAACCAGGCTTGAATCACAGCTAAAACCTGTTATTTCACATTCCAAAAATAATACGTTAAGCCACAATCATCCACAACGGATTGTCTGTGATAAGAATATATCTATTTATCTCTCACAACGACAGTGTACTCAACTATATACAAAGTCAACCTCAAAGGCAACAATGCAACTTTTCACTGTCACGTTCATTAGGTCAACCAACAGAAAACATTTTGCAACTGAAAACTAAAATGAGCATTTCTTCCTGGACAACACCAGGTAGTCCCTCCTTGTTTCAGTCTGTTTTCTTCCATTTGGTGCCTAATAAACATGACCCTGTGCACAAGACTACCCAGTCTGTTAAAACCACACCAATTATGCTTAGAACAATGTTTATATAATATATCTGATATATCAGCATCTAAATTTACATCTAGAGAAAGAACAGAAGGGGAAATATTGTTGTCCCAAAATGTAAAAACATGCTTGCCAAGGTCTTTGTACCTTGTGCCAGATGAGGGAGTCATTTCAAATCGAGAATTAGAATTAAAGTGAGAGTATGTCACAAAATATACTGTGTGTCCCTGGATAAAAAATTCTTCATTCATCATTCAGTTCTTAAACAATTGAGGAGAATAATCAATAAAACTCTAATAATCATAATTATAATACAAAAATAAGAGGTGCAATCTCCATATAATAAATCTTCAACATTTAATTCCCAAAATGCTTCATAAATTAATGAAATTCTTCTAACAATATACAAAGCCATGAGGGGAATCCACAGGTCGTTATAATTTCATTCATAAATAAAAACATCTCCAGTCAAATAAAGCAATGAGAGACTCTAAACATGTCCATCCCCTGTATTTATGTGTCAGTCTCTTACGATCATCTTTCTTTGTGGTGTGTTTGACTGTGTGTGTGAGTGTGTGTGTAATACCTGGTTGATTCTGTTCTTGCTTTGTTGCCTCAATGTCCTCCTCCCTGCCCTGGCTACACTACTTCCTGTAAACACAAGTTAATTTCCTGTAAACACATACCTACTTCCTCCCCACTAGCCAATCCCCAGTCACAGCTCAAGCAATTCAAATGCTGACCCCTGACCCTTGACACCAAAACTCAAGATCCACAGGATACGTAAGAGATGTCTAACTCCCACACCCTAACGGTCCTCGCCCGACCCCAATGGTGGACCTGTGAGTATGTCCAGTAGGTCCATAAAGAGTGGATCAGTGATGGAGACAGTAAACTCGAGCGCCCTAGCCATCCTCGTCTTTCTCTCTGCGAGTTAAGAGCCTATAGAATAGACAAGGTTAACAGTAGGTTCTTTAGGAGTGGATCTGAGCAGAGCTAGCCAGCAGTTTGTGCCAGCTGACCACTCGCTTCCGCACGTCCACCTTATCCAGCCAGATGTAGGCCTCTCCGATCAGGGTCTTCTTAATGAACTTCCCCCCATTGGACACCAGGAAGAGCTGGACAGAGGAGAGAGAAGAGTTAGACAACAGGAAGATCTGGACAGAGGAGAGAGAAGTTAGACACAGGGAAAAGCTGGACAGAGGAGATTTAGACACCAGGAAGAGCTGGACAGGGGAAAGAGAAGAGTTTGACACCAGGAAGAGCTGGACAGAGAAAGGTTAGACACCAGGAATACCTGGACAGAGGAGAGAGAAGAGTTAGACACCAGGAAGAGCTGGACAGAGGAGAGAGAAGAGTTCAACACCAGGAAGAGATGGACAAAGAAGAGTTAGACACCAGGAAGGGCTGGACAGAGAACAGTTAGACACCAGGAAGAGCTGGACAGAGGAGAGAGAAGAGTTAGACACCAGGAAGAGCTGGACAGAGAAGAGTTAGACACCAGGAAGGGCTGGACAGAGGAGAGTTAGACACCAGGAAGGGCTGGACAGAGGAGAGTTAGACACCAAGAAGAGCTGGACAGAGAAGAGTTAGACACCAGGAAGGGCTGGACAGAGTACTGGACCGCCAAGTCTAGGTCCAAGAAGCTTCTAAATAGCTTATATCCCCAAGCCATAAGACTCCTGTACAGCTAATCAAATGGCTTCCCCGACTGTTTGCAGTCCCCCTACGCTGCTGCTACTCTCTGCTACTCTCTGTTATTATCTATGCATAGTCACTTTAATAACTCTACCTACAGTACTGTACATGTACATATTACCTCGACACCGGTGCCCATTGACTCTGTACCGGTACCCCCTGTATATAGCCTCCTCACATTGACTCTGTACCGGTACCCCCTGTATATAGCCTCCTCACATTGACTCTGTACCGGTACCCCCTGTATATAGCCTCCTCACATTGACTCTGTACCGGTACCCCCTGTATATAGCCTCCTCACATTGACTCTGTACCGGTACCCCCTGTATATAGCCTCCTCACATTGAATCTGTACCGGTACCCCCTGTATATAGCCTCCTCACATTGACTCTGTACCGGTACCCCCTGTATATAGCCTCCTCACATTGACTCTGTACCGGTACCCCCTGTATATAGCCTCCTCACATTGACTCTGTACCGGTACCCCCTGTATATAGCCTCCTCACATTGACTCTGTACCGGTACCCCCTGTATATAGCCTCCACATTGACTCTGTACCGGTACCCCCTGTATATAGCCTCCACATTGACTCTGTACCGGTACCCCCTGTATATAGCCTCCACATTGACTCTGTACCGGTACCCCCTGTATATAGCCTCCTCACATTGACTCTGTACCGGTACCCCCTGTATATAGCCTCCTCACATTGACTCTGTACCGGTACCCCCTGTATATAGCCTCCTCACATTGACTCTGTACCGGTACCCCCTGTATATAGCCTCCTCACATTGACTCTGTACCGGTACCCCCTGTATATAGCCTCGCTACTGTTATTTACTGCTGCTCTTTAATTACTTATTATTCTTATCTCTGACTTTTTAATTTTAGGTATTTTTGTTGTATTTTCTTAAAACTGCACTGTTGGTTAAGGGCTTGTAAGTAAGCATTTCACTGTTGGTTAAGGGCTTGTAAGTAAGCATTTCACTGTTGGTTAAGGGCTTGTAAGTAAGCATTTCACTGTTGGTTAAGGGCTTGTAAGTAAGCATTTCACTGTTGGTTAAGGGCTTGTAAGTAAGCATTTCACTGTTGGTTAAGGGCTTGTAAGTAAGCATTTCACTGTTGGTTAAGGGCTTGTAAGTAAGCATTTCACTGTTGGATTCTGCGCATGTGATAAATACAGTTTGATTTGAGAGAGAAGAGTCATGTTTAGAACAGACATCTAGCAGACACTTTTATCCAGAGTATTCTTGGTAACCAGGACCCAACAGAGCTGGCCGGCTACTCGATTTATGTAACTTTCTGTCACAAGAGTTCATATCCAGCGTGACACACAGAGCATGATATAGAGGGCAGCAGAACAGCACACATACGAGCATCCTACGTATTATACTTTAAATGACATATAACAGTATCTAAGACAAGAAAAGAGATGCACGAGGTAAATAGACATTCAGGCAGGCAGACAGACAGACCTGCAGAGAGTGGCCGGTGGGGTTCATGCAGAATCTGAAGGTCTCGTTGAAGGAGGGCTCGCGGTCGTGACGACATACCCGGGTCTTCTTCTTGATGATCCTCTTCTGGGTTGCAATGTTCACCACATACAGCTTCACATAGAGGTCTGTAGACACACACACATATGAGCACACACTACGTTGGTTATCTTCTATTTTATGAAACAGTCTGTGTGTGTGTGTGTGTGTGCCTGAATTCACATGTATCTGTACCATTTGAGTGTTTGTGTGTGTGCGAGCGAATGTGCATCGACATGAGTGTGTAAACGTGTGTGTGTGTACATGTTTGTGTGTAATGTACATGTGCATGTAGCAGTACCTGGCAGGTGGTCTGGAGACTTGAACTTGTAGGTGATGTTTCTGCACTGGAGAATCTCCAACACCAGCTGGTCTCCCTCTGTCTTCAGCTCCTTCCTCAGAGCTATCTTGATCTCTCCCATTACCTGGGTCTTACCTACACACACACACACACACACACACACACGTTAATTCACATATACACACACACACACACACACACGCACACACGCACGCACACGTTAATTCACATATACACACACACCGGTGGAGGTCGGTGCCGTTTAAAAATTAGGGAGGACGATTATTTTTTTTACGAGCATGGCCTTATTTCTATTACAGCATATTGGATGACTGTCATTCATATTCCATTCACCCAGCTCAATGTAACAGCAATAGGTTTAGCTACTACATAATACTACAATTTTGCCTGTACCCAGTCTGTGAATGCAAGTTTACACACATACACAAGTGCACAGGTTGAGAGAAATTTGAGCAATCAAAGTGACAGACATTGACACATTCACTCTTGCCTGCCTCTAGCTGAGCTAGGGTGTAATCATTAGTCCAACAGTTGAATATGACAGTTTTCATTGGACAAATTCAGGTATGTTGATCCCCGTTTCATTCCATTTGCTTCCGTTTAAGAATGTATTTTTCAACAGAATTGGCGGAATGAATACACCTGTGATCACATGCAAACACAGTTCCCTTTGATCCCTTTGGTCGTTGTGTAATCCCATACCACATCTACGTGCTCTCCTCCTCTCACCTTTCCCTTCCCTTGTGGACTTCAGTACACAACACATTAGCTGCTTGTGACCAGGCTAAAAACAAATTCAAGCCAAACCTTCATATCATGACCGCTAACTGCTACACACAGCCTACATTGTTGTCACCATATTAACATCATAGTCAATATAGCTACTAGAACTAATGCATTAGTAAACCCACTATAATCATGCAGTACAGTGTACAGTCAACAGCAAGCAGTTTAGCAGTTACAACGGCGGGCCCCTGTGGCAATAAATTAATCAAATCAAAAGCTTACCTTGACTTGGAAAAGTTCCAGTGTTGGATAGCCATATCCAGCTAGCTAACTTAACATCCCTCTCTGTTTGAGCCGGTTTGTTTGACTAAACTAGCTAGCTGCATTCGCTAGCTAAGTGAAAGTGAAAAAAATACAACTAAATACATCGCTATATAACTGTTCAACTATTGTCTTTCTCTTTGAGTCAACTACTTACCACATTTTGTGCACTGCAGTGCTAGCTAGCTGTAGTTTATGCTTTCAGTACTAGATTCATTCTCTGATCCTTTGATTGGGTGGACAACATGTCAGTTCATACTACAAGAGCTCTGATAGGTTGGAGGACGTCCTCTGGAAGATGTCATAATTACTGTGTAAGTCTATGGAACGTGGTGAGAACCAATAGCCTCCTAGATTTCGTATAGAAGTCAATGTACCCAGAAGGGGAAGGAAATTAGCTGTGCTCCGGCTACACAATATTGCTTGCCGACAGAGTGCTGTTGAGTGTACTGTAGACCTTCATTGCAAAACAGTGTTTTAATAAATGATTTGGTGACGTGAATATATTTAGTATAGTTTTATCTAAAAAGTATAACTTTTTTAATGTTTCACTATTTTAATGAAATTCAATAACGATGATGGTCCTCCCCTTCCTCCTCTGAGGAGCCTCCACTGATCACTAGAGTGTTCCTTCCATGACACGTGTCAGTACTGTATGAAGTATGCTCACAAGGTCAGATTAATGTGACTGGTGCTGTCACTTCCTGATGACTTATGACTTCACACCAGTCACAACACTCACACTGGGATTCAACTAAACCTGCCCTAGAGAGCAGACCAGCTAACCATAGTTACATCTGAGGGATGTGTTGACACATACTGTACACACTGAAGCTCACAGGGACATACTCACACCTATATACACACATGCATGCACACCATAGAATTACGCTTCCACCTCCAGGTGGTATACACACACACCACTGTGACTTACCCTCAGAGTCCATATGGCCCATTGGTGACATCATCACGTCAGTGCCATTTGGAATCTTCCCACTGTCCGGAACAAGATCATATCAAAATACAGAAATATACACACTGAGTGCACAAAACATTAGGATGTAAAATACAGTATATACAATAACCAAACTCACAACCGAGGGACCTGGAAGATGGCACTGTCCACGGCATTAGTCCCACCCTCATCCTCCAATAGGCTGTGAGCACTGCCACTCAGACCGCTGTCCAATGAGGCGGCTGTTACCGGGGCGTCGCCGGACCTGCCGGGCCGTGCTGTACGGAGATTGGATGACACAAGTCATGAGAGAAAGAGAGGGAGCCCTATATAGGCCTGGTTGAGAATATACTGCCTTATGTGGGTGCACTATAGGTCTCAATAAAGGCCTGGGTCTCCTTTGGTTCCATTGTTGATATAGTATTACAACACCCATGCCTACTGTTACTATATTAAATATTATTTAGCACTTTGAGTGTGATGTATAGCTCTTCCACTTTATGTGACATAACATTGTGTGTGTGTGTGTGTGTGTGATCTACAGAATAAGGGCAGCCAACACCTCTCCTCCAATACACATCAAATTGTTATTATGAAAAGCACCACAATACTATAGAAGACAGGCATGAAGCATACACATATGGGCAGATGTAGTGGCATACGTACAGTATCATCCCTCACACATAAACAGGACAACATTTTCAAACCGCTTCATCATTGGACACACAGAGAGAACACAAGGACATAGACACATAACGATCCAGAGAAACAGTATCAAACATTAAGCAACATAAATATGTTCACAACAGACCAAACAAAAGGCCCACAGACCCTATTACGCATTAGTCATCTAAATGTCGGACTAAGTGTGTGTCTCTGCTTTGTGGGGATAACTAATCATTTTACTCTAAAACACATTGATGTAAAGTTACTTAAGCAATTTTACATTTGTTATTCAATCATCACAATTACATCTTAGTAACTGATCGTAGTTTCAAAACTTGAATGGTTTAAATGCCTATTTATGTGTTTGCTTTGCAAAAGTTACGTATAATAAATGCACTGTTTATATTCACAGCAACTTCTACAGTAAGTAAGTGTGTTACTGACTGGGTTTGACCTGGGTCTTCTTTGTTCCACAAGACTGTGTTAGCCAGCTGAGCTAAAGCCTAGGCATTAGCTCTGAGATCTAAATGCCAAAACAAGTTCAAATCACTTTTTTAGGTCTGGCAAGGTTATACACAAAACCACCTCTGTCACATAAGTGCAGTGGTGAGATAGATATAGAGTATGACTGGTTGGTTGTGAATGGCATGGTGTGGGATGTGTGAGTCACGTGACATGAAACTGGATCTATGCCGACGCTCTTCTCTCAGGCCTCTCGACACGATAAGAAAAAAGAAACGTTTGCTAATACCATTTAATGACCCAAGGGAGGAAAACGGAGTAAAAACGTGTACAGGTACTTTATAAAGTTTTATAAACTGCCCTGAATGCTGATTGGCTGACAGCCGTGTTATATCAGACCGTATACCATGGGTATGACAAAACATTTATTTGTACTGCTCTAATGATGTTGGTAACCAGTTTATAATAGCAATAAGGCACCTCGGGGGTTTGTGATATACGGCCAATATACCGCGGCTAAGGGCTGTGTCCTAGCACTCCGCATTGCGTCGTGCTTATGAACAGCCTTCAGTCGTGGTATATTGGCCATATACCACACCCCCCCGGGCCTTATTGCTTAATGGTTTTACGGTAATTGCTGTCAAAGCCTGATTTATTGTTAGGGAACAATGCCGGAGCCCTGGATTGATAGTCTATTTCCTGGTATTAGCAAACTGTGTCCACGGTCATTAAGAAATTGTGTCTCGCTGCATGAATCTCTGGCTGTGTGGCTGGCTGTGTGGCTGTGTGTTAGCTCTTTCTCTCTCTGGTCACAATCTCTCCTAATATCCCTTTCTGTCTGTTGTACCTTGTCAGATCTCTTTTTGTCTGTTGTATTGTGTCAGATCTCTCTCTTTCTGCAGGTGTGCGTTAGTAGTATCCCAGCCTGTCTCTCTCCGGCTGCAACAATCTTTGCAGTCAGTCACACGACAGAAACGTGCGACTCTCACCTCCTTCTCTCTGTGGCCTCTCTTCAGACATGGCTTTCCTGAAGGTCAGGTGTCTGCCGTCTGCTTGGTTCCCAGTGGCCGATGCTGCCGGGCCCGGCGGGGCGGGGAGCGAATCGGATTGGGCTTTCTGAATGGTGAGCACGCCCACTATGGTGTGTCTGTGGTGCCTCAGGGAGAGGCGGCCTCTTTGGGCTGGGGGGTAGGAGACTGGAGGGCGTAAGGGGCGCAGGCGCGGGACAGGGTCACGCCAAGTGGGTAGAGGGCAGAGGTCAAGGCCGGGGGCAGGGGGCGGGCAAGATGGAGACTCAGAAAGCAGGAATATCATCACCATTGAAACCAGCTTTACTGTCAGTCACATGCAGCCACAGTGTGCTGTGCACAGTCGCCCCGGCCCTCCACATCACATAGGGGTGGGGCGTCTACTGATGTGCATTGTGCTCCAAAATAAAGAAAAAGAAGGGTGTGTGGGAGAGGGGCAGCGGACTGCATGCACAGCCATATCCGAGTGGAGTAGCTTCAGAAAGCCGGCCATTTTGGTATAAAACAGAAACCAAAACAAGTCCAAAACACAGGGGAAAAAAGGTATAATGAAATTTAAACGGAGGGAGAGGGTTAGGTTGGGAGACTTTCTTCTGAGTTCATCGTTGTAAATGCTTGGATCAGGTAGTTCAAACGATTCAAGTGATATCTAAGTGTAATTCCTAGCCTTCCCTCTCTTGGACCATGACACCATGACTAGTCCAAACTGAATCAAATATACTGTGTCTACTAATCTACTGATTCTACTGTGTGTACCATGGTAGTCAATGGCTTGACCAATGATGTGAGAGCACTGGCAGTGCTACTGTGTTCGGACACTGATTGACAACTGGTCCCAAAGTGATTTTTCAAAAGCCCTACTTGTTTGTCGGGAGTCAGTCTTGTTTAAGATCATCATTGTCATTCTGTGACATTCTGTTAACTGTCTTACAACATTAAATAATACAAGAACATTTAAAAGAATGTTTGAAACAAACTTGGTTTAAAATTAAGGGAGGATGATTATGCCTGCAACCTTATGAGTCGTTATTTAAACGTTTAGTTCCAATTTATGATCTAATTTCACAGAGGGTTTAGTTTCTGTTTTTAGAAACGTTAGTTTAGTTGTAGTAATTGTATATTTCCTTTTTATCAACCTTTTAACCAATGAAGTATAAAATGTTTTTAACAGCAATCTTTGTGGCTCTGGAGGTTCATTGAAACAGGGTAAACTGAGGAGTAAACTTTAGTGTAAACTCTAAAACAAGAAGTGCTAGAATACGGTAAGTGTGATGCTGGATCTACACACCGTGGGAACATACAGAAGAGAAGCAGTGAGGGGGGGAGTACGGAAGGCACCAGAAGTAGGACAAAAAAAAAAAAGGAGGGGGAAAAAAATAGAAGGAAAAGGGGAAAAAAGAGAAAACAAAGAAAACAGCTCAAACTGGACAGAAGGGGGAACAGATGAGCGCGAGGCGGCCATGCTGCGGAGGCTTTATTTGCGTCTTTTACTTGGTTGGAGGCGGTGCTGTTGCTGCGGAGCCGGAGCTTCACCCGTTGCTACAGCGACACCGCCGGTGCCATCCTGCTGGTGTTGCCTTGCACTTTTGCGAGGCGCCGCACGTGGAGCCGCGCGTGGCGTATGTTGGCTGTGGCCCTCGGACGGGGAAGGCTTCGATGTGCCGGGGCTACTGTGAGATTTCTCAATAGTGGGCACCTGCGTGTCTAGAACAACCAAATTCACCAATTAACATCTATCATTACCATTAAAGCTACCATCTGTTGTTGTGCTCTTCTGTTTTTAAATCAGGGCTAGATAGCTACTAAGCTACATGCCACATTCTGTAGCGCCCTGTTTGAATGACCCTTTGGAAGTGGGTATTTTCCAATTGTTTGGGCCACATAAGTTTTCCACTTAAATTTGGGATTTTCCAATTAAGTTTAGGGTTAAGACTGAGGAGGTGGGGGTTGTTTTCAAAGCCTTCCATGGCCCTGTTGTGTAAGGACGGGAATGGAGGAAGCTGAGGGTAGGAAAAGTCTGAGCTGAGTGGAGTCATGGCAACAGCAGAAAATAAAAACATGGCAAAGCAAAGAGCATGAATCCAAAGCTATAATGGGTGAGTCTGAATAGTGAGGGAGAAGTGACAGAGGGGGGATAGAAAGAGAGACAGAGAGAAAGAGAGAGACAGGCAGAGATAGCTAGGCAGACAGAGAGAGAGAGACAAAGACAGCTAGAGAAAATGAGAGAGAGAGAGAGAGATAAAGAGAACCAGGGAGAAAAGGAGAAAGGGAGAGAGAACCAGAACAGGTACAGATAGAGAGAAAGGAGTAGGGTAGGTTGTTCATGATGACTAAGAGGCCAGAGGGAAGGGAAAGACAGAACCTCTCCTACCCTTGGCTGGATCAGGGAAGATCCCATGGCTCCGGCTCTTGATGACCGACGACTTGGGCGGGTCCTGGTTCCCGTGGGCGGGTGTTTTGGGGGAGGCGTGCTGCGAGGGGGGCTTGGGGGAGTCCTGGTTACCGTGGGCAGGGGTTTTGGGGGAGGCGTGCTGTGAGGGGGGCTTGGGGGAGTGCTGGCGCCCCTGTGCTGAAAGGGAGCGCCGGTGGTGCTCTCCCTCACTCTGTTCCTTCAGAGGGAGCCAGCGTGGGATGTTATCCATGTTAGCTGTGTTGGACAGGTCCATCAACACCTAGAGGAACACCCACATACATGTCCTTTAACATCAAGAACACCCACACACATCCCCTTTAACATCAACCTCACATAGTGGATGGCTGCTTCTTATATGAAACTTACAGCAGCATCACAGTAATGTATGTCACCCTCACAGAAGTGCTATGGACAAAATGCATGTCTTTCTCTCTCACCTCTCCCAAAAAGTCGTTGGAGGAGCACTTGTCGTAGTCCCACACGCTCACCTCCAGCAGCTTCTTCCTCAGCTGAAACACAGCGCACACACACCACACCCCCAGACACACACCACACACACACACACACACACACACACACACACACACACACACACACACACACACACACACACACACACACACACACACACACACACACACCACATTATTATTCCTCTAAACTCACAAAAGCAGTATTCACAGTAACCAAACACATCAAACACACAGGACATTGTGGTTATCCCAAAAGCAGTTAGAGATACTGTAGCAGTACCTGTTCCAGGTGGATGTTCTTATAGATAACAGTCTGGTTCCACTCTGGGTTCAGACTCTGGCCAGCTTGTTTTGATCTCCTCTTATTCTCAGCACTGGAATCACACACAGACAGAGCAGGCCATTAGCAAGGTATGCACACACACACACACACACACACACACACACACACACACACACACACACACACACACACACACACACACACACACACACACACACACACACACACACACACACACACACACACACACACACACACAAAACATAGAAATTCAGAACACAATAGCACAATGTTAGGGTGCAGGGCACAATGAAAGGAAGTAGCGAGCTATGTTAAGATGTAGGGCACAATGTAAGGGTGTACGGAACAAAGTAGGGCACAATGTAAGGGTGTACGGAACAATTTAGGGCACAATTAAAATGGAAGACTAAAGGGAACAACACTGGATACAACGGATATCACAATATCAAGAACAACGTCAGGGTGAGGTACAAAGTAAAACACAATATCAAGAACAACGTCAGGGTGAGGTACAAAGTAAAACACAATATTAGAACAGCAATTTAGGGTACTTTATATGTCTGACAGACATGTAGGGAAATGAGTTAAGGGAAAGTGGGGAATCATATGTTAGGTCATATTGAGGTAGAGTCTACTGTAGTATGCATATTAGAACACAATCTAAGGAGGTAGGGAACAATATGAGGGCATAGGGCAGAAGTGTACAATGCATGGGAGTGGAAAGGTGTTAGAGTGAGTATATAGTGACTAGCTGGGGTTATACGCTCGTCACCAGCACCACATGCATTGGGCCCTGAGCCTTCAACTCAATCGTCATCACAATCCAGGTCCAACCTTACTACAATCTAACAGCAACCATCAAAGTCAAAAGTCAGAGTGGGCAAATCACATACCTGGCATTCTGGACAACCATGACCTGACTGAATGGGTCCAGCATGCATTAAATATAAGAACAGCATACAAAAACAAGAGTCAGTGTCAGGGGGGTTAGGAGTGTGTGTGGGGTGTGTGTGGATGTAGTTTTGGTGGAAGGGGGGGGGGGGTTAAGTGAGCAGTGAGGTTTCAGGTGTGTGGTGGTGGGGGTGGGGGGGGGCAGTGTGTGTGTGTATTTGGGAAGGTCAGTAACAGGGAAGTGGGCATGGGGCACAGGATATGTGTTGGGGCAGTGAGAGAGGAATATGTCTGTGTGTATTGTGAGTGTGCATTTTCCCCCAGCGTGTGTGTGCTTGTATATGCATGTGTGTAACACTAGTCCAGTGGTCCCTAAGGACTCCATAGATAAGGGTAGGGTAAGTGGGAGAGCTGATTACAACATGACATAATCACATTGAGCACTGAGATCCAGACGGCTACAGTGTGGATCGTATTACAAGCTATTATGAGTCTTATCGATTTCCCTGCTCTATTCCGCCTAGCAACAAGGGCAAAGGGGAAAACTCAGCAGAACTACATGGCAAAATATAACATAATTTACATCATGTTTAGGGTATTACATGTGTGTCGTTTGACGCTGATTAGGTGTTAATGACTCCCTTCATAAAAACTAGGTATCAAATGTCTACATAGAAACAGTTCCTAGAATGGTAATTACATTTCATGTCATGTGACAGGCTTGTAACAGGCTTATCACAGTGGCATGATGGAATTGATCTGACATCTGGTGTGGGTGCATAGAACACAACATGCCATGGCCAGCTAAAATCAATCGTAAATCAATTTTAAGATGAATGGGAGTTTGTTTTAAGCTTTCCAAAATGGCTTCCTTTTGAAGTGGTCTAGCCATGGTTTTAATGGTAATCTTGGTTCTATGCATTTCTTCCGTATGAATGCGTTTGTCCACATGACCTGAAATTCATAAGGCCTTTTACACACGTGAAACACCCTGAAACTAAACTAATCACCTTTCCAGTGTTTTATATACACTTAAACACAATTACAGTAACACTTTACCACACAACCATTCAACACTGCTATCGATAATGCTTCCACTACGATATGACACAGTTCATTATTAACTCACAGTGATGCACATCCGACAAGGAAATGCTCTGGTAACATTACAGAGCATAGATACATGGACAGAGCACAGCAACAGAGCAAGGATGAGAAGTGAAAGAGTTACATAATGGCTGTAGTGTGTAGGCTACTATAGGTGATCTGTGAAGTGTACTTAACTTCTCTCACCAAAGAGATTGTTCTCTCCTTGACTTGACTAGTTCCAGTGTTTCTGTCCCTACCTCTCTGCTATAGCCTAGAATCCAAACGGAATACCACTCCTCACTGCTTGCCTGCAAACTAAACTGAATATACTTTCATTTCAAATTTTTAAAAAAGAGTGATGTTCAGTTTGGATTCCAGACCAGCTTTCTTTCTTTGGTAGGGCTGTAGAATTCTGTTAAGTTTCCCAAAATTCCCAAGTTTCCCAGAAATCCGGATTGGAGGATTCCGGATAAGCCGCTTATTCTCTCCTGACTCCAAGAATCTGCCAGGATTTTTATTTAGAAACCTGGGAATTTTGTGAAAGTTATCAGAATTTTGTAAACCCTACTGGTAGCGTATCCAACAGACTCACCCCCTCCCCGGGAGGAGGTAGACTTTGACGAAGGGGTCGGAGTAGCCGTTGTTGTCTCGGGGGGCCAGGTTCCTGGCTTGGAGCACGTGAACAATCAGGTTCCCCAGCTGCTTGTCATAGTTGATTTGAAGCTGCAAAATCAAGAGACGGTGGAATCTCAACGAGACGACTGGCCTTAGTAAAACACCTTATGAAGTGCATGGATATACAAGCAGTGGTGAGTCAAGGAATCTCAACGAGACGACTGGCCTTAGTAAAACACCTTATGAAGTGCATGGATATACAAGCAGTGGTGAGTCAAGGAATCTCAACGAGACGACTGGCCTTAGTAAAACACCTTATGAAGTGCATGGATATACAAGCAGTGGTGAGTCAAGGAATCTCAACGAGACGACTGGCCTTAGTAAAACACCTTATGAAGTGCATGGATATACAAGCAGTGGTGAGTCAAGGAATCTCAAAACAAGGCTTGGTCAGCTGACCTGTATCTCTCCAGTAACAGGGTGGGATTGTGTCTTCACTGGTTCCGCAGACTGGAAGATGACAGAAACACATTTAGAAACAGTAAGTGTGTGTGCATGTAAAGAACTGTCGATGAGTACAGAATTATGCATAAGATTAGTTAGAAACGCTTTCAAACTAAAATGCATACAACATACAGTATGTGCCAATATAGAATTGCCTCTATTGAAAATTAGACAGTTCCTTTGAACATAAAATATGTTCTAGTCATGCAACCAGAAGATGACGCCTGTGTTCAATTTAGCTCCACATCATCCTCCACCCGTTCACCTTGCTGCTGTGGCGTTTCTTGCTGACGGAGGGCGACCCCGGCTGTCCCGGACTCTGGATGGCGCTAGAAGTGGCCGAGGCGGCGCCTGAGATGGCTGAGTGGGGTCCTTTCTCTCCCCCCACCGTGGAGGAGGAGGACGTGGCGGTGGTAGGTGGAGGAGCCTGCTGCAGGGACACCTTCTGTAGCTCTGCAGCCAGTTGTTTCGGATCCACCCCCGGAGACCTGGGGGGTCTGTCACCTAGAGCACAGACACACACGTATGGACACAAATTCACAAAGAGAAACACACACACACACATTTGAAGTTATGGAATCATTCACTGTGGTAGAGGCCATAGTGATTGAAATATTCTAGTTGCAGAACCTTAAGGGATTTTGTACCTTCAGTGAGGAGAGTCGAGAGAGAGGGGAAGTTGAGAGAGAAGGTAAAGAAAAATGAGAGAGAAGGGGAAGATAGCAGAGAGAGAGGGGGGAGGACACCCTGGGGTGAAGAGGCTAAGCTCTTACTCTACCTGGTTTGCTATGGTCTGGGAGATCAAGGTGCTGAGAGCCCTCTGAGTCAGCCAGCATGTTCAGATCTCTGAGGGAGAGAGAGCGAGAGAGCGAGAGAGCGAGAGAGCGAGAGAGCGAGAGAGCGAGAAAGTGAGAGAGAGAGAAAGTGAGAGAAAGTGAGAGAGCCAGATTGAGCGGGTAAGAGAGAGAGAGAGAGAGACAGGTTGGGAAGAGAGAAAAGAGAAAACAATTGTGTCAAAAAGAGAGGACAGAGATGAGTGGGAGAGAGAAGTCACCAGTGAGGGAGTGCGAGGCAATGAGATTAATTTAGAGAAGACTGAGATTTTAAAAAGAAATGTATTCTATGTGAATCAGAAACAACCCACTCTAGAGAACTACTGAAGCTAATGAAGACTGCTCACTTCCAAATATTTGAGGTGGAACCCCCGCAAGGCTGTTATCAGTGAGTGTAGGTGGCAGTGCTCAAATATATATCTTAAGGCTTAAATTCCTCCTCCTCTATCAAATCATAACAAACGATAAAGGGAGAAGAGAGAGAGAGGAAGGGTAGCTGGACAGAGAGAAACTGAGAAGGAGAGGGAGATATATAGAGAGAGAAAGAGTGACAGGAACAGAGAGAGAGAGGAAGCCTAAGACCAATAAGAAAGGGAGAGACAGTCACAGAGAGAAAGTGGGACGGAGAGGGAGAGACAGTCACAGAGAGAAGAAAGTGGGACGGAGAGGGAGAGACAGTCACAGAGAGAAGAAAGTGGGACGGAGAGGGAGAGACAGTCACAGAGAGAAGAAAGTGGGATGAGAGGGAGAGACAGTCACAGAGAGAAGAAAGTGGGACGGAGAGGGAGAGACAGTCACAGAGAGAAGAAAGTGGGACGGAGAGGGAGAGACAGTCACAGAGAGAAGAAAGTGGGACGGAGAGGGAGAGACAGTCACAGAGAGAAGAAAGTGGGATGAGAGGGAGAGACAGTCACAGAGAGAAGAAAGTGGGACGGAGAGGGAGAGACAGTCACAGAGAGAAGAAAGTGGGACGGAGAGGGAGAGACAGTCACAGAGAGAAGAAAGTGGGACGGAGAGGGAGAGACAGTCACAGAGAGAAGAAAGTGGGACGGAGAGGGAGAGACAGTCACAGAGAGAAGAAAGTGGGACGGAGAGGGAGAGACAGTCACAGAGAGAAGAAAGTGGGACGGAGAGGGAGAGACAGTCACAGAGAGAAGAAAGTATGCTCACAGTCTCACGCAGAGTTCTGCCTCGCCACACTGCTGTACCACAAGCCCCTGCACTTCCTCGTAGGTCTTCCCCGTCAGAGGAAGCTCGTTCCACTCCAGCACCTGCATTCCTATATTCACACACACACGCATGCACGCACACACATACACAAACATAGTTAGTTTACCATATAAAATGTATCACACCTAATTCTCACATTCGAAAACTGAAACCAATTAGCTAAGTGTAAAGTGTATCACCTCACACACATACAGAAACACACCACACCATCATCAACAACACACAGTACCAATGAGTCCTGTTTCAACACCACAACACACTGCTGTGCAGCCTCCTATAAACCCTAACTCTTTCTCCAACAACCCCATGCTTCGAAGAAAGTTAAACCACATGACCACAGGGTCAGTAGCAGGGTTTGGATCAATTCCATTTCAATTCAGTCAGTACATGAGATCACATTCAAATTCTTCAATTGAAAAGTGTTGCTTTGTCAAGTCTTGTACTGAAGTTTTGATTCACTTCCTGAATTGAAATGCAATTGACCCTGGTCAGTAGAGGTCAGATCAGGACAAAGCACCACAAACTCACTCACGCACACACAGGCACACACACACACACACACGGCACACACACGGCACCCAGACACACGGCACACACACACACACAGGCACACACACACACGGCACACACGGCACACACACATGGCACACAAACAGACCAGTCCTACAGCACTGCAAAAGCACACACACTCCGTGCTGTCCAGCAGCACTCACACAGGTGAAAGCAAGTCTTGACGTAGGCAACTAGACTCTGACTGCGCCGGAGCTCCTGAGCTGTGTTACCTACATGGAGTTTCACACTAGTTACTCAGTGACACAGTATGGCAGTATGACTCATCACACACACTCGGTCTGAGCCTTCGCACCTGCTAGAATTGACCACAATTCTGTATTCACACACCGCTCACTGTGAGAAACCATGTTTCCAAAGTTTCAGCGGAAGTGTCACCTTACACAGAGACACTTTGTTTGGAACGGACACAGTCATAGCTGCAGCTCTCCATGGTAACGTTTTCACTGGCAAAACAATGAGCTCTGCTAGAGGTGAAAGGTAACAGTGTCACTAGGCTACTACCCATCTCCTTCAGGCCTGGATGTTTTAGTCATCGGATAATAAATACTACTGGTGAATGCAACTTCCTGGGATCATCCTAAATGTGTGTGTTAATGAGTGCATGCAGGTATGTCGAGTAAAGAAGAACAAGCATTTGGTCTGAATGAGGATTGATGATCTGCACTGTTTGGAGATGGACACTTATCTGGGCCATGTTCAGTAGGGAAAACATTTTGAAACAGAGAGGTACTGGATCTGAATTTGTACAATAAGAAGAACACAGGTGTTCATTTTCAGTTGCAAAACGTTTTGCTATGGTGAGCCCGAATGAACACAACCCAGGTGTTGACTGTATGCAGAAGAGGTTGACGATGGTGCCTCCATAGCTGACCTACTAGACGAGTGCAGAGGTGAGATCCAACCTGTCACAGCATTGATAAATACACACCGGTCCAGACCAACCTGTAGTTAAAGATCATTCTGATACAGCTGACACAGAGGAACAGCTGTTATTCAAAATGTTATTTAACCTTTATTTAACTAGGCAAGTCAGTTAAGAACAAATTCTTATTTACAGTTCAAGCCCATGATAAATCAGAGAGAGAGGGAGGAAGGGAGGGAGGGAGGACAAAGATAAATTGATGGAGGAGAGATTGGTCAGGTGCAGGGAAGAAGGGACAGAGAGAAAGCAAGAGGGAGGGAGGGAGAGTGAAGGAGGGAAAGATGAAGAAAATGGGAAGAGAGGGCACACACACACAGAATGCATGCATGCACACACAATAGCACAGACAGACACACACAGTGTGACAGATGGATGGCCCTGGCTCCCACCAGGTGGCTCTGAGCTGTATCTCTTCCCTCTTCTCTTTACAGTCCTCCGACCCACCTCTCATACATCAGGCCCCAGACAGCCCCTACAAAGGCAGCGGCCACAGCCGTGCTAATTCACAACTGTCCAGCATGGACCCTGTAACACCCCACAGACTGAGACAGAGAGAATGAGAGAGAGACCAGAGAGAGAGCGAGAGAGAGACCAGAGAGACCAGAGAGCGAAAGAGAGCGAGAAAGAGAGAGACCAGAGAGAGAGAGATCAGAGAGAGACCAGAGGGGACAGAAAGAGCGAGAGACCAGAGAGAGAGAGGACCAGAGAGAGAGAGACCAGAGAGAGACCAGAGGGACAGAAAGAGAGAGAGACCAGAGAGAGACCAGAGAGAGACCAGAGGGACAGAAAGAGAGAGACCAGAAAGAGAGAGAGACCAAGAGAGAGACCAGAGACACAAGAGAGAGAAAGAGAGACCAGACCAGAGAGAGAGAGACCAGAGAGAGACCAGAGAGGACAGAAGAGAGAGAGAGACCCGAGAGAGAGGACCAGAGAGAGACCAGAGGGACAAGAAGAGAGAGAGACCAGAGAGACCAGAGAGAGACCAGAGGGACAGAGAGAGAGAGGACCAGAGAAAGAGAGACAGAGATACAGAAAGAGAGAGACGAGAGGGACAGAGAAAGAGAGAGACCAGAGAGAGATAGAGAGAGACCAGAGAGAGAGACCAGAGAGACCCAGAGAGAGAGACCAGAGAGAGACCAGAGAGACAAGAGAGAGACCAGAGAGAGAGACCAGAGC
>NW_022263311.1:0-45317 GCF_002021735.2 Oncorhynchus kisutch
GGCCTGTCTCCTGGTAGCGCCTCCATGCTCTGGACACTATGCTGACAGACACAGCAAACCTTCTTGCCACAGCTCGCTTTGATGTGCCATCCTGGATGAGCTGCACTACCTGAGCCACTTGTGTGAGTTGTAGAATCTGTCTCATGCTACCACTAGAGTGAAATCACCGCCAGCATTCAAAAGTGACCAAAACATCAGCCAGGAAGCATAGGAACTGAGAAGTGGTCTGTGGTCACCACCTGCAGAACCACTCCTTTATTGGGGGTGTCTTGGTAATTGCCTATAATTTCCACCTGTTGTCTATTCCATTTGCACAACAGCATGTGAAATGTATTGTCAATCAGTGTTGCTTCCTAAGTGGACAGTTTGATTTCACAGAAGTGTGATTGACTTGGAGTTACATTGTGTTGTTTAAGTGTTCCCTTTATTTTTTTGAGCAGTGTATATAAAGTTCATATTAACTGACTGCTATTATCTCGTAGAACAAACGTATAAGATCTCCTCAAGCCTGTGCTTATCTTATTTTCGGTATTTATTCCAAAACCAAACATTTTCCCCATTGGGATGGATGAACGAGCCAAATGTATCTAATTTCCGAGTTTCAAGACTACAAGCTGGCGAGCTCGTATAGCTCGACATCGAAATGATTGGTTGACGGTAAGTGGGGGCGGTACTTCCTGTATAAACACAAACTCCCTTCCTTGACTACTTCCTTCCAGCAGTGTGTATCAGGGAGATTTCTAGATGTGAGAAGTGTGCAGGAGGACCTGAGAGAAAGGAATGTGTAGTATTGATGTAAAAAGTTGTGTGTATAAACTGTAGGGGTACACATGGTGCTGGAGATCAGATGTGTCCAGTGAGAGAAAGACAGGTTGAGGTTACCAGGATCACAGTAGTGCAGAAGGTGTTGTATGCTGAGGCAGTGAAGAGAGTACTAGAGGAAGATGGGTCCAGGGTGAGGGATCCTGAGAGGATCCCTGTGATTAGGCGGAGGTCAATAGAGAGTGATAGGAATAACATGCTTCAGTAAGTTTTGGCCAAGTTCATGGCCATGGTTGTCAACTGTACCACAGTAATAGAATGTAAAACACAGTGGATAGATGTTGTGGTGGCAGCTGTTGAGAAGTACTTGGGTGTATAATATTTTACTGCAGAGTTACAAGGTGTTTTGAAGGATAATATCCCGTCCTCCCAGTCTGCTGGCCTGGTGTTGAATCAGAGGGCCAAAGTAGTGGAATAATGACGTTTTAATGGGTGTAGGGTTAGTTTGTTTTTCACAAAGTGTAGTGAGTTATTACTACAGAATAGTAGTCTGATGCACAGCCAATACACTAAGTGGCAGCATGCACCAATAATAGTTTGCGGACCGCCATAACACTAACGAAGAAGTAGACCACTTCCTTCACAGCTCAGCTCGGTGAAGCGGAATTAGTATACATCCACTGACTACTGTGGAGGTTGCATTGTTGTAAATGCTTCATGGCCCCTGCAGATTTTGGATTGAACATACATCAGCTTTTACTGGTTCCCTGCACGGATAGCGCTGCTGTAATCAGTCTGCTATTTTATAGGCTACACTTACTGGGCCTCAGACAATTAACTATCTTGGACTCTTGAAGAGGACGTTGTTCTAACAGACTCTCGGGTTGAGTTAGACGATACACAGACATAAGGATTGTTGGTGAATAGGGTGTTGAACGTTTTCTTGACTCTAAAAGAACCAGTAAAATCTTATCCAGGATCTTTCTGAAGTAAGATTACTTTAGATTAATCGAGTTTTGATATTTAAAAGGACGTTTGATTGCTTTGGTCTAGCTGTGGCAAACAAAGTAACTGTAGTGTAAACTAGCTACATATTTACTGTCACGTTTTTATATTTGAAGAAACGCCGAAGAAAGAATAGCTTCCACGATGGATCGGGTAAGTTTGGTTTACTTTTATTAACAATATTCCTACTGTGGTGTATAACATGTCGAGGCCTAGTTTTAACAATAGTTGATCTTCCATATCTCTTCGTTCCATTTGATCAGTTGGACAAAATAAACAATGGTGGTAATAAACACGTGGGATATTTTGTCCTTCAGCACAAGGCAATGCGATGCGCAACGAGCAGGTAAAGTCAGAACCATGGAGAAATACTGAGGCTAAAGCTACATCTTGCAGCACCGGGGTAAAGTCACCGGGAAGCCAAGGCAGAAAAAGAGCCATATTACAACCTATGTTTGATCCATAACCTGTTAGGTCATATGCCTTGACACAACCGAGACAAGAAGGTGGCTGAATAAATTCAAATACACCTTTTGTTCAATCATAAAACCGGAGAGTAACATCAGTCCAGTTGAGTTCACAAAACATGTTGGATGTGAAACGGCTAGCTAGTTAGCGGGGTGCGCGCTAATAGCATTTCAATCGGTGACGTCACTCGCTTTGAGACCTTGAAGTAGTGGTTCCCCTTGCTCTGCAAGGGCCGCGGCTTTTGTGGAGCGATGGGCACACAGACAACAGTCGTGGGTGACTGTTTGTGTGCAGAGGGTCCCTGGTTCGAGCCTGGGTATGCGCGAGGGGACGGACTAAAGCTATACTGTTACACATGTAATAAACAGTTACACGACCTACAGAATGGTCAAGCAAATGACATTTTCCAACGTTTTCAGAATACTAAACAACTATTGATTTAGAGTTACCGCAGGTCAAAAAGGAAACAGGCGCTGCCTCCAATATTCAAGCACCATTTTAACTTCAACATCCTCTAATCACCTATGCTTAGTCTACTACAGTGACAACTAAAATATACCAAAAACCAGGGGCACAATTTTCACTGGGGATGGAGTGAACATGTCCCCACCACATTCTGAAATTGAAATTTTGTCCCCCCTGAGTTTTATCATTCTACTGTGATACTAAATGAGGAGACTGTGTGCTTTAGGACCACGCGGACCCCTCCGGCTGTTCGTAGTGTGTAATCATTATGTCCACCCACTTCTGAAACCAAAGATGCGTCCCTGCCAAAACATTATTTAGTCTGATCAACCTAAGCTTAATATGATGCATCTATTCATGTGCATGCAAGTAGAAAAAAAAACATGTTGACTCACCCAACTGGTAGAGAAATGCAAATGCCATCTTCCTCTGTCAATAAGTACATGATTTTAGTTTTTTTCCTGTCCTCTGTGACCTGGCTAAGGTGCTTGCACACTAGCCTTGTAAACCTCTATTCATGGGCAACGATGCCCCAGGCCAGCTAGTTAATAGCCCCTTTTCAAATGATTACTCTTTTTGAGAAGTAACTGTGAGATGCTCATCTCACTACACTGTCCCCCTCGCCAAATGTTTATTTTATTGTTTTAGATTCCATTATATTCCTGTCGTGAGTGTTCTGTATTTTCTGCGCCTACTTCGCTACAAGTCTTGCAAATAAAACAGCACTATTGCTTCCATAAAGTGACCATTGGACTTAAAATGTTTTACAACATTTGTAGGTGCAACAGTTTATCAAATGTATAATGTATCACTTTCAAGTGCACATTTATGTCCACTAAGAACCATTGACTACCTTTTTTGTATTATTTCTGCAAATGCCAACTTCGTTTCAGCCAAATCTCAGAGTTCTAACCTGGTCAGCATCTCTGTTGCTTGGCAACAATGGTGGCAGGGTGGAAATCTCTCCTCTGGAACAGGGTAGATGTTACTGTCTTTGCAAGGGGGGGAAATAGTGGAGGCCATCTCTGTCACTCCCCTTAGTGATGTGGTCACCCTCTCCTGTTGGGCATGCAGGTCATTGGTCCACATATGAATGATGATATGGCTTAGGGAGCCAAGCTGGGCCACAGTAGCTCTGTCCGTTGTGGGGCACCATAACTTTGACAGAATTTTATTTGGGAGAAGTTGATCCTCTAATATAAGCTTGCCATTTGATTGATGGGAGTAATTACAAGCCATGAGATGGGGATGGAGGGAGGTCAGCTGGGTTGGTGCATTGTTTGGTTGGATTGGTTTGTATGTTCTGATTCAGCTGTTGTCCTGGTCCAAGGTGTTTGTGGAACTCTTTGTAGAGTGGATAGTGGTGGCTGAGAAATACCTGCCTTGGCTCATGTAGCTCCTTCTACAGGTCCTGCATGTGGCCAGTGTTGCCTGTACTGGACAGCTCCTCTCTAAGTCTGCAGGCTTCCATCCTGAGAGTCTGGTTGTCCTCCTCAACATTGTTCATTGCACACTGCTGCTCCCGGATCTCCTCCCTATGCTGACGCACCAGACTGATCATCTCCTCTATAAGATGCTGTGGTGCAGGTGTCATGTGTGAGAGAGGCATGCTCAGGGCTGTGTCTGCTGCAGGTGATGGAGGGAGAGGGACACTGGGGACTACATACTGGGGCACAGAAGGAGTGGAGGCTGTTGTGGGTAGTGACAGTGGAGATGTTGTAAGTGCAGCAACAAAAGGTTTTATTTAGTCGAAATAGTAGACCCAATCAATCAGAAATATTTGGTCTCGCCTCCTGAGTGGGGCAGCCGTCTAAGGCACTGCATCGCAGTGCTAGAGGCATCGCTACAGAACCGGGTTCAATCCCTGGTGCGGCTGGCTTACGGGTGAAGCGAGCAGTGTGTCAAGAAGCAGCGCGGCTTGGCAGGGTTGTATTTCGGGAGGACACATGGCTCTCGACCTTCGCCTCTCCCGAGGCCGTACTGGAATTGCAGCGATGGGACAAGACTGTTTATTACCAATTGGAAGTCATGAAATGGGGGGGTAATAAAAATAAATATGTATTTGGTCTAATTATATTCTATGTACAATACTTCCTCTGGTCACCAGGACAGAGCTAGCCCACATACCTCCACCCTGCCAGAGTCCCCGGGTTGCAACTCTCCCGGTAGCGCCTTACTGCAGGGTCTGAAGAGGGTGTCTTCATTGCTGATCGACTGCAGGAAAACACCAGGGCAGAGTGGATCTTCGAGAGGTGGACACGAGGAAAATGGAGATTTGATTTCATCAAGTAAGAACAACGTTCTATGTGGATTAGACTACATTCTGCTTCTGAAACTTCTGTTAATTCATTGATAAACATTATACACTCCTTGCCAGTTTATTAGGTACACCCATCTTGTACCGGATCGGAGCTGCCTTTTTCTCCAGAACAGCCTTAATTCTTCGGGGCATTGATTCTACAAAGCGCCGGAATTTTTCCAGAGGGATGTTGATCCATGCTGACGCGATGGCATTACGCAGTTGCTGCAGATTGGATAGTGTCACATTCATGCTGCCAACAGCCCGTTCCATCTCATCCCAAAGTTACTCTATTGGGTTTGGTCAGCAACTATGTTCAGATTGGCTGTGGCGTTAAATCGTTGCTCAGTTGGTATCAAGGTACCTAACATGTGCCAGGAAGACATTCCCCACACCAGTACACCGCCGCCAGGCTGGATGGGTCCATGGGCTCATGCTTTGCACACCAAAACCCGACTGCCATCAGCATGACGCAACAAAAACCGGGATTTGTCGGACCAGGTCATGTTTTCCAATCCTCAATTGTCCAGTGTTGATCCCTCTGGAGCCGTTTCTTATTTTTAGCTAATAGGAGTGGAACCCGGTGTGGTTCTCTGCTGTAATAGCTAACCCGTGACGAGGATCGACTAGTTATGCTTTCCGTGATTCCGTTCTGTACACCACTGTTGTACTGCGCTGTTATTTTTTTGTGGCCCGCCTGTTAGCTGGCATGATTCTTGCCATTCTCCTTCAACCTCTCTTATCAACGAGCCGTTTTCACCCACAGGACTGCCGCTGACATTGTCTTTTGTTTGTCACTCGTTTTGCCTATTCTAACATTTAATGAAAACATTAACTGAATGTCTCTACCTGTCTGCCTGCTTTTGGTAGCAAGCCACAGCCACAGCCACGTGACCCACTGTCTGTCGGTGTACCTAATAAACTGGTCACTGAGTGTACTGTATTTATTGATGATAATTATTTGTTTATGGACACATATTTCATAAACCTAGTTATTCAATGTCTTCGTTTCACAGGGGACACACCTAAACGTGGTTATCTCGGTGGGAGGGGCTTATCTGCTCACCTTCAACCACATGTTGCTGACGAGGCAGAGAAGTGTCTCTCCAGATCAGAACACTTCAAGAAACACCAGCAGAGATGTATAGGGAAGAAACCTCAACATTGCTGCTCTGACTGTGGGAAGAATTTCACTAGCCGGAGTTGCTTCATTATTCACCAGCGGATTCACACCGGCGAGAGACCGTACTTCTGCTCTCAGTGTGGGAAGAGGCACATCTCTGCAGGGCGTCTTAAAGAACACCAAAGAATCCATACAGGAGAGAAACCTTACAGATGCTCACAGTGTGGGAAGAGTTTTGCTCTATCTGGCACCTTAAAAACTCATCTGAGAATCCATACAGGAGAGAAACCCTACTGCTGCTCTCAGTGTGGGAGGAGTTTTGCTGTATCTACCGCCTTAAAATCTCATCTGAGAGTCCATACAGGAGAGAAACCGTACTGCTGCTCTCAGTGTGGGAAGGGTTTTGCTGTATCTAGTGCCTTAAAATCGCATTTGATAATTCATACTGGCGAGAGGCCTTACCCCTGCCTTCGTTGTGGGAAAAGCTTTGTTAGTGCAGGAAACCTAACTGTACACAAGCGAATACACACTGGAGAGAGGCCTTATAGCTGTGATCAGTGTGGAAAGAGCTTTGCTCTAGCTTCCGTTCTGACTTCACACCGGCGCATACACACTGGAAAGAAACCTTATAGCTGTGAACAGTGTGGGAAGAGCTTTGCCGTAGCTTCCTCCCTGAGTAGACACCAGCGAACACACACTGGAGAGAAACCTTATGTTTGTCTTTGTGGAAAGAGCTTTGCTCAGTTAGGGACAATGACAAGTCACCAGAAAACAAAAACCTGCCGTATTTCATCTCCATCCTATACGGCACCGGTTCCAGATCCCTAAATAAACTATCAACAAAAAACTTCTCGTGAACAGTCATATCCATCTCCCATTGTTAAACAGTTGACTTAGTTTGATCACCATGGTAACCTGGAGCATAATATGCTGCTCTGATCCAGCATCAGGTCTCCCCTGTGTCTGTAATATCACACAATGGGATTTAAATGGATAAATGTTATCATAGAAGATGTCATAGTCAACCTGTGTGTGTGCTCATAAAACGAATCAATGATACATTGGATAATCGGTCAAGGCAAGAACTATGCATATTGTAACACCGGTTAATGTAATAACTTTTAGATGTGCAATGTAATATCTTGTACCCCAGAAATTGAACGTAAATCACAGAAAAGTGATTAGTGGGTTTTTAATGTGTAGGTGGCAGCTGCTGAGAAGTACCTGGTTGTACAATATTTTACTGCAGGAGAGTTAATAGATGTTTTGAGAAGGAAATATATATGAACTCAGCAAAAAAAGAAACGTCCTCACACTGTCAACTGCGTTTATTTTCAGCAGACTTAACATGTGTAAAGATTTGTATGAACATAAGATAAACAGAGACATAAACTGAACAAGTTCCACAGACATGTGACTAACAGAAATAGAATAATGTGTCCCTGAACAGAGGGGGGGTCAAAATCAAAATGTATAGTCAGTATCTGGTATACCAGGTGCACTAAGTACTGCAGTGTATCTCCTCCTCATGGACTGCACCAGATTTGCCAGTTCTTGCTGTGAGATGTTACCCCACTCTTCCACCAAGGCACCTGCAAGTTCCAGGACATTTCTGTGGGGAATGGCCCTAGGCCTCACCCTCCGATCCAACAGCTCCCAGACGTGCTCAATGGGATTGAGATCCGGGCTCTTCGCTGGCCATGGCAGAACACTGACATTCCAGTCTTGCAGGAAATCACACACAGAAAGAGCAATATGGCTGGTGGCATTGTCATGCTGGAGGGTCGTGTCAGGATGAGCTTGCAGGAAGGGTACCACATGAGGGAGGAGGAGGTCTTCTCTGTAACGCACAGCGTTGAGATTGCCTGCAATGACATCAAGCTCAGTTTGATGATGCTGTAACACAATGCCCCAGACCATGACAGACCCTCCACCTCCACATCAATCTCGCTCCAGAGTACAGGCCTCGGTGTAACGCTCATAACTTCTACGATAAACGCAAATCCGACCATCACCTCTGGTGAGACAAAACCGCGATTCGTCAGTGAACAGCACTTTTTGCCAGTCCTGTCTGGTCCAGCGACGGTGGGTTTGTGCCCGTAGGTGAAGTTGTTGCCGGTCATGTCTGGTGAGGACCTGCCTTACAACAGGCCTATAAGCCCTTAGTCCAGCCTCTCTCAGCCTATTGTTGACAGTCTGAGCACTGATGGAGGGATTGTGTGTTCCTGGTGTAACTCGGGCAGTTGTTGTTGCCACCCTGTACCTGTCCCGCAGGTGTGATGTTCAAATGTACCGATCCTGTACAGGTGTTACACGTGGTCTGCCGCTGCGAGGACGATCAGCTGTCCGTCCTGTCTCCCTGTAGTCTTCGGTGTCTCACAGTACGGACATTGCAATTTATTGCCCTGGCCACATCTGCAGTCCTCATGCCTTCTTGCAGCATACCTAAGGCACGTTCATGCAGGTGAGCAAGGGACCCTGGACATCTTTCTTTTGGTGTTTTTCAGAGTCAGTAGAAAGGCCTCTCATTAGTGTCCTATGTTTTCATAACTGTGACCATAATTGCCTACCGTCTGTAAGCTGTAAGTGTCTTAACGACCGCTCCACAGGTGCATGTTGATTAATTGTTTATGGTTCATTGAAAAAGCATGGAAACAGTGTTTAAACCCTTTACAATGAAGATGTGTGAAGTTATTTGGTTTTTTAAAATTCTTTGAAAGACAGGGTCCTGAATAAGGGCCGTTTTCATTTTTTTCTGAGTGTTACAGTTGAAGTCAGAAGTTTACATACACCTTAGCCAAATGCATTTAAACTCAGTTTTTCACAATTCCTGACATTTAATCATAGTAAAAATTCCCTGTCTTAGGTCAATAAGGATCACCACTTTATTTTAAGAATGTGAAATGTCAGAAAAATATTCCCAGTGGGACATAAGTTTACATACTCTAAATTAGTATTTGGTAGCATTGCCTTTAAATTGTTTAACTTGGGTCAAATGTTTCGGGTAGCCTTCTACAAGCTTCCCACAATAAGTTGGGTGAATTTTGGCCCATTCCTCCTGACAGAGCTGGTGTAACTGAGTCAGGTTTGTAGGCATCCTTGCTCGCACATGCTTTTTCAGTTCTGCCCACAAATGTTCTATGGGATTGAGGTCAGGGCTTTGTGATGGCCTCTAAAATACTTTGACTTTGTTGTCCTTAAGCCATTTTTCCACAACTTTGGAAGTATGCTTGGGGTCATTGTCCATTTGGAAGACCCATTTGCGACCAAGCTTTAACTTCCTGACTGATGTCTTGATGTTGCTTCAATATATCCACATAATTTTCTCATCCTCACGATGCCATCTATTTTGTGAAGTGCACCAGTACCTTGTGCAGCAAATCACCCCCACAACATGATGCTGCCACCCCCAAGCATAACGATGGTCATTATGGCCAAAGAGTTCTATTTTTGTTTCATCAGACCAGAGGACATTTCTCCAAAAAGTACAATCTTTGTCCACATGTGCAGTTGCAAACCATAGTCTGGCTTTTTTATGGCAGTTTAGGAGCAGTGGCTTCTTCCTTGCTGAGCGGCCTTTCAGGTTATGTTGATATAGGACTCATTTTACTGTGGATATAGATACTTTTGTGCCTGTTTCCTCCAGCATCTTCACAAGGTCCTTTGCTGTTGTTCTGGGATTGATTTGCACTTTTCGCATCAAAGTACGTTAATCTCTAGGAGACAGAACGCGTCTCCTTCCTGAGCAGTATGATGGCTGTGTGGTCCCATGGTGTTTATACTTGCATACTAATGTTTGTACAGGTGAACATGGTACCAAAATTTGAGGCCTACAATATTTTTTTCTGAGGTCTTGGCTGATTTCTTTTAATTTTCCTGTGATGTTAAGCAAAGAGGCACTGAGTTTGAAGGTAGGCCTTGAAATACATCCACAGGTACACCTCCAATTGACTCAAATGTCAATTAGCCTATCAGAAGCTTTTAAAGCCATGACATTATTTACTGGCATTTTCCAAGCTGATTAAAGGCACAGTCAACTTAGTGTATGTAAACTTCTGACCCACTGAAATTGTGATGCAGTGAATTATAAGTGAAATAATCTGTCTGTAAACAATTGTTGGAAAAATGACTTGTCATGCACAAAGTAGACGTCCTAACCGAGTTGCCAAAACTATAGTTTGTTCACAAGAAATTTGTGGAGTGGTTAAAAAATGAGTTTTATTGACTCCAACCTAAGTGTATGTAAGCTTCCGACTTCAACTATATATATATTTATTATGAGATAGTGGTATATAGGTGTCGGTTTGGTTGGTGGTGAAATTGTCTTTCTTTTTTTGTGTGTAACATGTAACATTATTGAAACACCCACTACTGCAGAGAAGGTGGCAGCATGCACAACCATGCAAATGCCATGACACCGAAGAAGACCATTTCCGAATGCCTGACTTCTGTGGAGGAATCATCGCCTTAAATACTGTATGGCGACCCGTCATTTTTTTTAATTTTTTTTTATTTATTTTACCTTTATTTAACCAGGTGGGCAAGTTGAGAACAAGTTCTCATTTACAATTGCGACCTGGCCAAGATAAAGCAAAGTAGTTTGACAGATAAAACGACACAGAGTTACACATGGAGTAAAAACAAACATACAGTCAATAATGCAGTATAAACAAGTCTATATACAATGTGAGCAAATGAGGTGAGAAGGGAGGTAAAGGCAAAAAAGGCCATGATGGCAAAGTAAATACAATATAGCAAGTAAAATACTGGAATGGTAGTTTTGCAATGGAAGAATGTGCAAAGTAGAAATAAAAAATAATGGGGTGCAAAGGAGCAAAATAAATAAATTAATTAAAATTAAATACAGTTGGGAAAGAGGTAGTTGTTTGGGCTAAATTATATATCATTCAGGGCATGTGGGCCAGAAAATAGATTTATATATATTTTTTAAATGTTGGCTGTTTTGCATGTTGTTTTGGCATTAATACATGTTTCATATCAGTTTGCAAACTATTTTTAAAAATGTATAAATAATTGAGTTAATAAAGCTGCATACAAACGTTTCTTTCTTAAGGCAGCTCCAAAATGCAGGTGTTTCAAGCCTAGCTCAGTGCTCAGTGCTTTCTGTGGTGTCACTGAGCTAGGCCCTCAGTGCTCAGTGCTTTCTGTGGTGTCACTGAGCTAGGCCCTCAGTGCTCAGTGCTTTCTGTGGTGTCACTGAGCTAGGCCCTCAGTGCTTTCTGTGGTTGTGGGGCAGCCAGCGGAGAATACAGCACATTGTGGTTGGTAATGTTCTCTATTTACGCTGTGTTGCACATTTTCTTAACATTTGTCATAATTAGCAATGAATTTTTATCCCCTCTTGTCGGCCTTCGACTGCATATTTTCTTCCAACCTGAAAACGTTGTGAAGCCAAGCCCATTTTCTGAATTTCAGTATGCGCCCAAAAAGTACGGAAATGGTGTCCATTGCTTGTATACCTCATATTTTGGCGAATGTAGTACGGCAACCCGGGACTTTTTGGCATACTAACTATGACTAATAAGCACACTACATACTCAATTTACCTCACAAATAGTATGGTTAGTGTGGTTAGTATTAGAGGTCGACCGATTTAATTAGGGCCTATTTTCAAGTTTTCATAACAATCGGAAATCTGTACTTTTGGACACCGATTTTGCCATTTAAATATATATTTTTTTTTTACACCTTTATTTAACTAGGCAAGTCGGTTAAGAACACATTCTTATTTTCAATGACGGCCTAGGAATGGTGGGTCAACTGCCTCGTTCAGGGGCAGAACGACAGATTGGCACCTTGTCAGCTCGGGGGATCCAATCTTGCAACCTTAGTTACCTAGTCCAACGCAATAACGACCTGCCTCTCATTGCACTCCACAAGGAGACTAACTGCCTGTTACGCGAATGCAGTAAGCCAAGGTAAGTTGCTAGCAGCTCTTCGTTGTGCGTCAAGCTTTGCGCTGTTTGACTTCAAGCCTGTCAACTCCCGACATGAGGCTGGTGTAACTGAAGTGAAATGGCTAGCTATTTAGCGCGCGCTATTTAGCACTTCAAACGTCACTCGCTCTGAGACTTGGAGTGGTTGTTTCCCTTGCTCTGCATGGGTAACGCTGCATCGAGTGTGGCTGTTGTCGTTGTGTTTCTGGTTCGAGCCCAGGGAGGAGCAATGGAGCTATACTGTAACACTGGCAATACTAAAGTGCCTATAAGAACATCCAATAGTCAAAGGTTAATGAAATACAAATGGTATAGAGGGAAATAGTCCTGTAATTCATATAATAACAACAACCTAAAACTTCTTACCTGGGAATATTGAAGACTCATGTTAAAAGGAACCACCAGCTTTCATATGTTCTGAGCAAGGAACTTAAACGTAAGCTTTCTTACATGGCACAGATTTCACTTTTACTTTCTTCTCCAAAACTTGTTTTTGAATTATTTAAACCAAATTGAACATGTTTCATTATTTATTTGAGGCTAAATTGATTTTATTGATGTATTATATTAAGTTAAAATAAGTGTTCATTCAGTATTGTTGTAATTGTCATTAATACAAATAATACATATTGGCCGATTTTAATCGGCAATCAGCTTTTTTGGTCCTCCAATAATCGGTATCGGTATCGAGGTTGAAAAATCATAATCGGGTCGACCTCTAGTTAGTATGTGTATTCGAACACAGGTTAGGTCACAGAAAAATCTTTGGGGAGAGCTCGACTGGGAAAATACGGTTTGAACGGTCAAACTTGGAATTCCATTTAGTGAACTTGGGCCTCTAGAGCTCTGACCTGAAAATCACTGACGTCATGCATGTGTGACATAACTCCACCAGTCCTATTTATGATATCATTCACTAAAATTATACCTGTGTTTTTACCGCAGTGAAGGTTTGATTAAATTCTCTATATTGGAGTTTTCCAGTATTTTGCGTCAGTCCCCCTGGACAGTGGTTCTCTTCAGTGCTCCCTGGGGGCTGGAACTCTGTAGACAAACATTAACATTAACTGTTTATTTATGTTCTACTCCTTCCATTTTTACTGCATCTACCATTTGATCAACATGAAATCAACTCTGACTCTGCTGTGTCTGGTGGTATGGGTGAATGTGGATGCTTCATCAGCTCAGACTGGTAAGGATGTGTTTTTCCTTCACTTTCTCACATGCTTGCAGTGCCCACATTGTGTTAGTATCCACCAATTGCTCTGTAAGACTGACTAGACTGTACAAAGTGAGCAAACGTAACTGATGTGTTTACTTTGCTACGTTTAGCTACTATTGTACATCATCATAGGGAAACAGCACATTACCCTTCTGATACGCAGGGAAAGTGACGACAATTTCTGCTTTCAATTCCATATTCACTTTTTATGTTTTTGACAGGACTTCAGGAATACAAACTCAGCAAAAAAAGAAACGTCCTCTCACTGTCCACTGCGTTTATTTTCAGCAAACTGAACGTGTAAATATTTGTATGAACATAACAAGATTCAACAACTGAGACATAAACTGAACAAATTCCACAGACATGTGACTAAAAAATGGAATAATGTGTCCGTGAACAAAGGGAGGTCAAAATCAAAAGTGACATTCAGTATCTGGTGTGGCCACCAGCTGCATTAAGTACTGCAGTGCATCTCCTCCTCATGGACTGCAACAGATTTGCCAGTTCTTGCTGTGAATTGTTACCCCACTCTTCCACCAAGGCACCTGCAAGTTCCAGGACATATCTGGGGGAATTGCCCTAGATCCAACAGGTCCCAGACGTGCTCAATTAGATTGAGATCCTGGCTCTTTGCTGGCCATGTCAGAACACTGATATTCCTATCTTGCAGGAAATCACGCACAGAACGAGAAGTATGGCTGGTGGCATTGTCATGTTGGAGGGTCATGTCAGGATGAGCCTGCAGGAAGGGTACCACATGAGGGAGGAGGATGTCTTCCCTGTAACGCACAGCGTTGAGATTGCCTGCAATGACACCAAGCTCAGTCCGATGATGCTGTGACACACCGCCCCAGACCATGACGGACCCTCCACCTCCAAATCGATCCCGCTCCAGAGTACAGGCCTCGGTGTAACCGTCATTCCTTCAATGATAAACACGAATCCGAACATCACCCCTGGTGAGACAAAACCGCATCTCGTAAGTGAAGAGCACTTGCCAGTCCTGCCTGGTCCAACGACGGTGGGTTTGTGCCCATAGCCAACGTTTTTGCCGGTGATGTCTGGTGAGGTCCTGCCTTACAACAGGCCTTCAAGCCCTCAGGCCTTCCTCTTTCAGCCTATTGCGGACAGTCTGAGCACTGATGGAAGGCTTGTGCGTTCCTGGTGTAACTCGGGCAGTTGTTGTTGCCATCCAACGTAAAGAGTAAATAATAAAACTCTGCAAAAAAAATCCCCTCCAAAACCAACTCAGTGCCAAAATGGCAAGTGTGGTCTTTTGTGTGGTTCCTAGCGGTCTGTATCAGTTTCTAGTGGTTTCTAGCAGTTTTTGTGTTTTCTAGCGGTTACAAGCGAGCGAAGATGATAATTTACGTGATATCAACATAGAAGTATATTTTCTGGGTGATTTAAATATTGACTGGCTATCATCAAGCTGCCCACTCAGGGAAAAACTTCAAACTGTAACCAGTGCCTGCAATCTGGATTAGGTTGCCAGTCAACCTGCCAGGGTAGTTACAAACGGTACAGGATTTAAATCATCAACATGTATGGATCACATCTTTACTAACGCTGCAAATATTTACTTTAAAGCAGTATCCTAATCCATAGGATGCAGGGATCACAATATATAGTCAAATTGTTACGGTTTTCTTCAGGTGAAAGAGAGGAGGACCAAAATGCAGCGTGGTTATCTTTATACATCTTTAATGAAAGATGAAAATGTGAACAATATACTTCTACAAAACAAGAAACGTGAAAACAACGAAAACAGTCCTAACTGGTGTAAAACACAGAGACAGGAAACAATCACCCACAAGATACCTAAAGAATATGGCTGCCTAAATATGGTTCCCAATCAGAGACAACGATAAACACCTGCCTCTGATTGAGAACCACTCTAGGCAACCATAGACTTTCCTAGACTACTATACTAAACACAATCCCATAAAACTACAAAAACCCTAGACAAAACAAACCACATAAATCACCATGTCACACCCTGGCCTGACCAAAATAATAAAGAGAACACAGAATACTAAGACCAGGGCGTGACACATATCTAGGATAACCAAAGTTCCAAACGCTGGGCCTAATATAGTGTATAAAAGGTCATAAAAACAAGTTTTGTAGTGATTCATATGTTGATGATGTAAAGAATATTTGCTGGTCTGTGGTGTGTAATGAGGAGCACGTAAAAAATAAAGGAGAGCTGCACAATCGAGGATCTCAGATGCAAAATATTTTATGTCCAACGTTTCGTCAGACAAGCTGTCTTCATCATACCCTGATGGACATATACCCTGATGAAGACAGCTTGTCTGTCAAAACATTGGACATAAATATTTTGCATCTGTTCTCCTAGAGGGTGCGGCTCTCCTTTTGAAGTGTTCCACTCCGCTAGCCAGCACCTAGCTGCACTTGATGCATTTATGTAACTACTTATTCCAGTTAGTAATAAGCATGCACCCATTAAGAAAATGACTGTAAAAACGGTTACATCCCCTTGGATTGATGAGGAATTTAAAAAGTATGTTTGAGAGGGATGAGGCAAAAGGTTTGGCAAATAAGTCTGGCTGCACAACCGATTGGCATACGTACTGCAAATTAAGAGATCATGTGACTAAAATAAAATAAAAAACTACACAATGAAACAAATATATAAAGAATGATAGTAAAGCGTTATGGAGCACCTTAAATGACATTTTTGGGAAAAAAGCCAACTCGGCTCCTTCATTCATTGAATCAGATGGCTCATTCATCACAAAGCACACTGATATTGAAACCTACTTTAATGACCTTTTCATTGGCAAGGAAAAGCAAACTTAGTAATGACATACCAGCAACAAACACTGGCACTACACATTCAAGTAGATCGGACCAAAAGTACAAGAATTGTACTTTTGAATTTCGTAAAGTCAGTGTGGAAGAGGTGAAAAAATTATTTTTGTCTATCGACAGTGACAAGCCACCGGGGTCTGACAATCTGGATGGAAAATTACTGAGGATAATAGCAGATGATATTGCCACATCTTCAATTTAAGCCTACTAGAGAGCGTGTGCCCTCAGGCCTGGAGGGAAGCTAAAGTAATCCCGCTACCCAAGATATTAAAGCCCCCTTTACTGGCTCAAATAGCTGACCAATCAGCCTGTTACCAACCCTTAATAAACTTCTGGAAATAATTGTGTTTGACCAGATACAACCTCGTCCACAGGCTATTGCACACATATAAGCCTGGGATATCAACCACTCAAAGTTGGCCTTAGTGGGAGTGACCATAGAATTGTATGGGAATGACCTTACTGAATAAAGTATTTGTTATCATGTCCTTTGACAGCAAAAATTTAACACAGCCACAAAGTCATAAACTCCGCCCAGTTCCACAATTTCCCTTCTTCGAGTTTCAGTTTAAACCTAATACTAACCTTTACCACACTACTCACCTTATGCCTAACCCTAACCAATTTTGACTTTGTGGTTTTGCTATCTAGTGGAAACCATTCCCCTAGCCTCAAGAGAGAGAAAAAAACAACAAGCCCTAATTTCCAACTAGCTAATTATCAAAGGACAGAGCTAGTTAATGGCTTCACACAGATGAATAAAGACTACACACTTATAATCTTTGGTCGATTGTGGGGAAAAACTATCCCAATAAGAGTTACAAACACAATCTCTTTACTGCCAAGACGTCTGACCGACTAATGCACAAGACACATGGGGGAAGTTCTTGTAGAGATGATTGGTTGGTAGATTAAGCCATGAGTAATGCACTGGGAGATTATTTTATCATATTTGACATAGTGGGTTATGTCACATTGGACATTGGTGATTATTTCACACAGTTATGTCGCCATTTAGAACCATTTATAAAGCATGACATACTGTTGTAGATGATTTGTAATACATTTATGTAGTGCTGATGAACGCATCATGAAGGCTTTATAAACTGAATGTCATTTGAAGCGGGACCATCTCAGTCAATGTAGTTAGTTGCACTTTGATAGTTCAAACATGCTGTGCTTCATCTGCAGAGTACTGTGGTAAGCCTGAGGGTGAAGGGAGGAGAATGCTGCCGATTTCTGATCGAGAACGTTATGAAAATGGGGACCAAGTGGAGTATGGATGTCTTGCAACTTGTAAGACGGAGAGTGGGATAAGACCATCAAGGGCAAAGGTCAGTTTAAAAGGGAAATCTGCAGTTGCTACACCCATTGTTGGACTTCTAAATGAATTACATGTACCAAATGATTCTTGAAGAACATAACTTATAAATGACTCCTGAGCTCAGTTCAACTGTCGAACCTCATCATAACCCAAAATATAAGATTGTTTTACTCCTTTGTTTGTAAACAAAGTAATGTAAACAAACACTATATAGCCTCAATAGATGGTTCAAGTATAATGTTGATATCATGGATGGTCTATCTGTCCTCTTTTTCCTGTAGTTCACAATCATCACCTTTGTCTTGATCACGTTGAGGGAGAGGTTGTTGTCCTTGCACCACACGGTCAGGTCTCTGACCTCCCTATAGGTTGGATCATCGTTGTCGGTGACCAATGTTGTCATCAGCAAACTTAATGATGGTGTTGGAGTCATGCCTTACCGTGCAGTCATGAGTGAACAGGGAGTACAGGAGGGGACTGAGCATGCACCCCTGAGGGGCTGAACTTTTGAGGATAAGCGTGGCGGATGTGTCATCTACCCTTGCTACCTGGGGGTGGCCCTGTCAGGAAGTCCAGGATCCAGTTGCAGAGGAAGGTGTTTAGTCCCAGGGTCCTTAGCTTATTGATGAGCTTTAAGGGCACTATGGTGTTGAACGCTGAGCTGTTGTCAATGAATAGCAGTCTCACATAGGTGTTCCTTTTGGTCCAGATGGGGAAGGGCATTGTGGAGTGCAATAGAGGATTGCATCATCTTTGGATCTGTTGGTGTTGTATGCAAATTGGAGTGGGTCTAGGGTTTCTAGGATAAGGGTGTAGAAGTGAGCCATGACCATACTTTCAAAGTATTTCATGGCTACAGATGGTAGCGGTAGTCGGTAACCATTTAGGCAAGTTACCTTTGTATACAGGGATTATGGTGGTCTGCTTGAAACATGTTCGTATTACAGACTCGGAGACGTTGAAAATGTCAGTGAAGACACTTGCCAGTTGGTCAGCGCATGCTCGAACTACACGTCCTGATAATCCATCTGGCCCATCGGCCTTGTGAATGTTGACCTGTTTAAAGGTCTTTCTCACATTGGTGGCGGAGAGCGTAATCACACAGTCGTCTGAAACAGCTGATGCTCTCATGCATGTTTCAGTGTTTTCTTGCCTCGAGCGACATGGCTCGTCTGGTAGGCTCGTGTCACTGGGCAGCTCTGGGCTGTGCTTCCCTTTGTAGTCTGTTATAGTTTGCAAGCCCTGTCAGAGCCGGTGTAGTACGATTCGATCTTAGTGCTGTATTGGCGCGTTGCCTGTTTGATGGTTCGTCGGAGGGCATAGCGTATTTTCTTATAAGTTTCCGGTGTACTCTCCCTCCTTGAATGTGGCAGCTCTACCCTTTAGCTCAGTACAAATGTTGCCTGTAATCCATGGCTTCTGGTTGGTGTATGTACGTACAGTCACTGTGGGGACGACGTCATCGATGCACTTTATTGATGAGGCTAGTGACTGATGTGGTGTACTCCAATGCCATCGGAAGAACCCCGGAACATACTCCAGTCTGTGCTAGCAAAACAGTCCTGTAGTTTAGCATCTGCTTCATCTGACCACTTTTTTTATAGAACGAGTCACTGGTGCTTCCTGCTTTAATTTTTTGCTTGTAAGCAGGAATCAGGAGAATAGAATTATGGTCAGATTTGCCAAATGGAGGGCGAGGGAGAGCTTTGAAAGCGTCTCTGTGTGTAGTATAGGTGGTCCAGAGTTCTTTTTCCTCTGGTTGCACATTTAACATGCTGATAGATATTTGGTAAAACGGATTAAGTTTCCCTGCATTAAAGTCCCCGGCCACTAGGAGCGCTGCCTCTGAGTGTTTTCCTGTTTGCTTATGGTGGAATACAGCTCATTGAGTGCGGTTTTAGTGCCAGCCTCTAACTGGTAGTATGTAGATGGCTACAAAAAAATACAGATTGATAGTGGTGGTCTTCAGCTTATCATGAGATGCTCTACCTCAGGTGAGCAAAACCCTTCGACTTCCTTAGATATCGTGCACCACCTATTAGAGGTCGACCGATTATGATTTTTTCAACGCCGCTACCGGTTATTGGAGGTCCAAAAAAAGCCGATACCGACGATTAATAGTCCATTTATATATAAATTACATATTTTTTATATATATTTTTTATATATATATATTTGTAATAATGACAATTACAACAATACTGAATGAACAATGAACTTTAACTTGATATAATACATAAATAAAATCTATTTAGTCTCAAATAAATGAAACATGTTCAATTTGGTTTAAATGATGCAAAAACCGTGTTGAAGAAAGTAAAAGTGCAATATGTACCATGTAAAAAATAACATTTTAAGTTCCTTGCTCAGAACATGAGAACATACGAAAGCTGGTGGTTCAATATTCCCAGTTCTTCAATTTTCCCAGTTAAGAAGTTTTAAGTTGTAGTTATTATAGGACTTAAAAGAAGCGTTGACTATTTCTCTCTATACCATTTGTATTTCATATACCTATAACTGTTGAATGTTCTAATAGGCACTTTAGGCTGGCAATACTAATCTCAGGAGTTGATAGGCTTGAAGTCATAAACAGCGTTGTGAAGCAAGCATTGCTAAGAGCTGCTGGCAAACGCAGTAAAGTTTGAATGACGCTTACGAGCCTGCTGCTGCCTACCACCGCTCAATCAGACTGCTCTATCAAATCATAGACTTAATTATAATATAATAAACACAGAAATACGAGCCTTTGGTCATTAATATGGTCAAATCCGGAAACGATCATTTTGAAAACAAAACGTTAATTCTTTCAGTGAAATACGGAACCGTTACGTATTTTATAGAACAAGTGGCACCATAAGTCTAAATGTTACTGATACATTGCACAACCTTCAATGCTATGTCATAATTATGTAAAATTCTGGCAAAGTACTTCGCAATGAGCCAGGCAGCCCAAACTGTTGCATATGAATGCAAGAGAAGTGACACAATTTCCCTAGTTAATATTGCCTGCTAAACATGAATTTAACTAAATATGCAGCTTTAAAAAATATATTCTTCGGTGTATTGATTTTAAGGCAAAATATGTTTATGTTTAGGTACATTCGTGCAACGATTGTTCCTTTTTTGCGAATGCGCTTTTGTTAAATCATCTGCCGTTTAGTGAAGTAGGCTGTGATTTGATGATAAATTAACAGGCACCGCATTGATTATATGAAACACAGGACAAGTTAGATAAACTAGTAATATCGTGAACTATGTGTAGTTAACTAGTGATTGTGAAGATTGTTTTTTATAAGATAAGTTTAATGCTAGCTAGCAACTTACCTTGGCTCCTTGTTGTACTCGTGTAAACAGGTGGTCAGGCTGCCACGGTCTCCTCATGGAATGCAATGTAATTGGCCATAATCGGCGTCCAAAAATGCAGATTAGCGATTCCTATGAAAATCGGCCCTAACTAATCGGCCATGCCGATTAATCGGTTGACCTCTACCAAAACAATGCATAGGCCCCCCTTGTCTTACCAGAGGCTGCTTTCTGTCCTGACGATTTTGGTGTGTAACCCGCAAGCTGTATGTCCTTAATGTTGTCGTTCAGCCACGACTCGGAAACATAAGATATTACAGTTTTTAATGTCCCGTTGGTAGGATATACGTGCTTTCAGTTCGTTCCATTTATTTTCCAGTGATTGAATGTTAGCTAGCAGAACGGAAGACAAGGGCAGATTAGCCACTCGTCGCCTGATCCTCACAAGGCATCCTGATCTCTTTCCGCAAAACGTACGTTTCCTTTTCCAGCAAATCACAGGGATCTGGGCCTGGTCGGGTGTCTGTAGTATATCCCTCGCGTCCGACTTATTGAATCGAACGAGAAGTTCTTCTTTGAGTTGAGTAATCCCAATACTGATGCCCAGAAGCTCTTTTCGGTCATAAGAGAAGGTAGCAGCAACATTATGTACAAAACAAGTTACGAACAACGCGAAAAAAGGAAATAAAATAGCATGGTTGGTTAAGAGCCGATAAGACGGCAGCCCGACCCTGAGTTGGATGTGCTGAGAAAATATACAATGTAGGCCGCCTGTCAGTATTTGTCATCATATTGAGAAAATAAGATGTCCACATAAGCCTATCACAGGATATATGAGTCAATATCCGGCCAAACCATGAATGATATCTGGAGGGAATCCAAAAACGATTTGTGCATAATGAAAACTGCTAAAAACTGAACCACGAAACCAAAATTGTATAGTGTCGAGTTTACGTACAGTTTGAAAACAACTGTATAAATTGACATCAATTTAATTTAGGTTGGAAGCTAAAACCAAGTAATTCATGGATTTGACTGTAAATACTACACCACTCTTCTTCAGCCAGTGTACTTCTATACAGTAGGGCAAAGTGGGTCACTGTGCTACCATTTGAAATGATGGTGTGGTGTACAAATCACTGCTAAAATACTTGGGTGTTAAATTAGTTTATTCCACTCATTATCTGAATGTTGTTGATTTTTAGTTACAGTAGTAAGACATAGACAATTGGATCTTGAGCAATGTTACATGGGCCAGAAATTGCACCAGGCTACACCCATACCTTTTTACTGTAGGTTTCTACTACATGCCACAATACCCCCATATCTGATGGTTTCTTCTATGTATGTACTGTGTAAGGATACTGAAACTATGAGACTGACATTTTTCTCAACATGCTCCAAGTGGGATAACTAGCAGCAATAGTTCTGGTGTTTAGTTTTTTTTATCACTGGTTATTTGAACAAACCATGATTTAGCAGGTGTTACCATCTTTCACATTTCGGAAAGGGAGGTGACATTTGGCCCTTATCAAGAGGGAGGAACTCCACATTCTGGTTCTGCTCCTCGTTCTAGCATCTCCTAATCTCTTAACTCGGGTGAAAGATGTGTTCAACTCCAATAAATGCTCAATCAAGGTTCTGAACATAAAATGGGGCATTCCAAGTGTCATCAGTTTTGGCATTTTGTACTAAGAGTCAAAAAATATATATAAACCACTTCCATTTGAAAAATGTGCCAAAGTGATTTGAAAAAAATATGTACATTTGTGGAAAGTAGTGAACGATTGCACACTTCAGGAGAAATGGGGTATTATAAGGATGCAGCAATCAATCAGAGATTTAGACTAAAGTCATCACATTTTTTGGTCTAATGATATTCTATGTACAATACTTCCTGTGGTCACCAGGACAGAGCTAGTCCGTCCTCCTCCACCCTGCCAGAGTCCCCTGGTCACAACTCTCCTGGTAGCTCCTTACTGCTGGGTCTGAAGAGGGTGTTTGTGCGGCTGGTCGACTGCAGGAAAACACCAGGGCAGAGTGGAACTGTGAGAGAAGGACACGAGGAGGGAGATTTGATTTCATCAAGTAAGAACAATGGGGTGTGTGGATGAGACCACAATATGATTCTGCAACTTCTGTTAATTCATTGATAAACAATATATACTAATTGGCCAGTTTATTAGGTACACCAAACTAGTACCGGATCGGGCCAGCCTTTGCCTCCAAAACAGCCTGAATTCTCCGGAGTGTGGATTCTACAAGGTGTCGGAAACGTACCACAGGGATGTTGGTTCATGCTGACGCCATGGCAACACGCAGTTGCTGCAGACAGCTGCTCATTCATGCTGCCAACAGCCCGTTCCATCTCATCCCAAAGATACTCTATTGGGTTTGGTCAGCAACAATGTTCAGATACACTGTGCAGTTATTTGTCTGTTTGTGGCCCGCCTGTCAGCTTTTTTGATGCACCATTCTTGGTAAAGGCTGGACACTGTCGTGTGTGAAAAGTCCAGGAGAGTGGCTGTTTCTGAGATTCTGAATCCGGCGCGCCTGGCACCGGCGATCATACCTCGCTTAGTCGCCTAGGTCACTTGTTTTGCCCGTTCTGATGTTCAATCAAACAGGAACTTAATGTCTCTGCCTGTCTGTCTGCTTTATATAGCAAGCCATAGCCACAACTCACTGTCTGTAGGAGTGACCTATTTTCATGAACTGAGGAGTGTACCTAATAAACTGTCCACTGAGTGTATAATGATATATTGTTGATGTTTGTTTATGGACCCATATTTCCAAAACCGAGTTATTCAATGTCTGTTTCAATGTCTGTTTCACAGGGGACTCTCCTCCTCTCAGTGGGAGGGACTTATCATCTGGGGAGCTTCAACTACAACATGTTGCTGACGAGGCAGAGAAGAGTCTCTCCCAATCAGAACACCTCAAACACCAGCACAGACATACAGGGAAGAAATCTCACCACAGCTGCTCTGACTGTGGGAAGAGTTTCACTACACGGAGGTCCTTCATAATTCACCTGCGTATTCACACCGGAGAGAAGCCTTATCACTGTTATCAGTGTGGAAAGAGCTTCAATCAGTCAGGCAACCTGACAACACACCAGGTAACACACACTGGAGAGAAGCCTTATAGCTGTGATCAGTGTGGGAAGAGCTTTGCTCGGTCTGGACAGCTGACTACACACCGGGTAACACACACTGGAGAGAAGCCTTATAGCTGTGTTCAGTGTGGAAAGAGCTTTAATCAGGCAGGCAACCTGACAGCACACCAGCTAACACATACTGGAGAGAAGCCTTACAGCTGTGATCAGTGTGGGAAGAGCTTCAATCACTCAGGCAACCTGACAGCACACCAGGTAACACACACTGGAGAGAAGGCTTATAGCTGTGATCAATGTGGTAAGAGGTTTGCTCACGCTTCCAACCTAACTAGACACCAGGTAACACACACAGAAGAGAAGCCTTACAGCTGTGATCAATGTGGGAAGAGGTTTGCTCAAGCTTCCAACCTAACTAGACATCAGGTAACACACACAGAAGAAAAGCCTTACAGCTGTGATCAATGTGGGAAGAGGTTTGCTACATATTACACATTCAAATATCATCTGAGAATTCATACAGGGGAGAAGCCTTACCCCTGCCTTGATTGTGGGAAAAACTTTGCGAGTGCAGGATCCCTAACCATACACCAGAGTGTACACACTGGAGAGAAGCCTTATAGCTGTCATCAGTGTGGGAAGAGCTTTGCTGTAGCTAACACCCTGATTATACACCAGCGCATACACACTGGAGAGAAGCCTTATAGCTGTAATCTGTGTGGAAAGAGCTTTGCTGTGGTTTCCACCTTGAATAAACATCAGCGCATACACACTGGAGAGAAGCCATATAGCTGTGATCAGTGTGGGAAGAGCTTTGCTCTATCAGATAAACTAACTATACACCAGCGAACACACACAGGAGAGAGGCCTTATAGCTGTGATCAGTGTGGAAAGAGCTTTGCTCGAGCTTCCACCCTGAATTCACACCAGCGAACACACACTGGAGAGAAGCCTTATAGCTGTGATCAGTGTGGAAAGAGCTTTGCTGAGTTAGGGACCCTGAATTCACACCAGCGAACTCACACTGGAGAGAAACCCTATGTCTGTCTATGTGGAAAGAGTTTTTCTCTTTTAGGGCAAATAAAAAAACACCAGAAATCAAAAACGTGCCATATTTCATCTCCATCCTATACCCGACAGTGGTTATAGATCCCTAAATGAAAGGCTCTATAGAAAACATATCCATCTCCCATTCTTAAACAGTTGACTTACCATGGTAACCTCTGTGCAGCATAATATGCAGCTCTGATCTAGGATCAGGTCTCCCCTGTGTCTATGTAATATCATACATTGGGATCTAAATGGATAAATGTTATCATAGAAAATGTCATATTGTGTGTGGGGGGGGGGGGGTGATGTTGATAATTGTATCGTCTTTCATATACTCATGATACTATTATTAAATCTCATTATGTATAATGTTTCAACAATAGGTGTATATTCATGTATTCAATTAATCAATAAATTCAATCCAATATCTTATAAACAAGATATCACTTTAATGTTATAGTTTTCTTGCGTGAGCAAGATGGTGCCAACAGAAAGGGTCGCCTCGCTTCTAGTCCAGCCGGGAAGAACTTTTGGAAATCAGAGTGACGTCAACTTACCAACAATTCGACCAGGAATACAACTTTCCCGATGCGGATCCTTTGTTCGCACCACCACCCAGGGCATTCGATCTGATTCCAGGGGCCCGACCCAAAACAACGTCGCCGCAGAAGTGGTAGACGGAGCGGCCTTCTGGTCAGAATTCGGAGGCGTGCACACCACCCACAGCTTACGAGTATATTACTCACTAAAGTCCAGTCTCTAGATAACAAGGTAGACAAAATTAGGGCAAGGGTAGCTTTCCAGAGAGACATCAAGGACTGTAACATACTCGGTTTCACGGAAACATGGCTCTCTCAGGATATGTTGTCGGAGTCCGTACAGCCACCGGGATTCTTTATGCGTCACGCTGACAGAAATAAACATATCTCTGGGAAGATGAAGGGCAGGTTGTTTGTTTCATGATTAACGACTCATGGTGTAATCGTAACAACATACAAGAACTCAAGTCCTTTTGTTCACCTGACCTAGAATTCCTCACAATCAAATGCCAACCGTATTATCTCCCAAGATAATTCTCGTCTGTTATTGTCACCGCCGTGTATATCCCCCCTCAAGCCGATACCACGACGACCCTCAAGGAACTTCACTGGATTCTTTGCAAACTGGAAACGATATATCCTAAGGCTGCATTTATTGTAGCTGGGTATTTTAATTAACAAATTAATTAATTTGAGAACAAGGCTCCCTAAATTCTATCAGCATATTGATTGTAGCACTCGTGAGGGCAATACACTGGATCACTGCTACTCTATCTTCCGCGATGCATTCAAGGCCCTCCCCTGCCCTCCGTTCGGCAAATCTGACCACGTCTCCATTTTGCTCCTGCCTTCCTATATGCAGAAACTCAAACAGGATGTATCTCCTGATGAGGACTATTCAACACTGGTCTGACCAAGCGTAACCCACGCTTCAAGATTGTTTTGATCGTGTGGACTGGGACATGTACCATGTAGCCTCAGAAAATAATATTGATTTATATGCTGATTCGGTGAGTGATTTATAAGGAAGTGCATTGGAGATGTTGTACCTACTGTGACTATTAACCTACCCCAACCAGAAACCGTAGATAGATGGCGGCAGGTTCTGAAAGTAACACCCGCCAAGCGCCAAATGTGGGTAGATTTTTCATTTGGCGAGTAAATCTCAGAATGTTATCTGCCACACTGGCGGGTAAATGTTTGTACCAAAATAGTAATGTAATCAAATCTGGCATGATGGCTCAAGGGAATTACTCATGTTTGCCACCCTACCACAGACCGTCTCTAGTGCTTCTAGTTTCGCGGCACTGTTTACCAGACGGTACATCAGCTACTCGACATCGCTCACTTGCCACGGGTCTGCTGCTAGCTACTGTTCAATAAATAGCTATTATGTGGCGATATTTACCTGGAGTGAGCCAACCTTTTGAAACGAAAACCCACTGATGAAAAGGAGGACGAATCACAGAAAGTTTTGTGAGAAATGAAGGTTTGGAGATAAAGGCGTTTCAAGAGGCTGGCTACAGTAAGATGCGGAGACTGTGGTGATGAATTGTTCTGTGTGTCACCAGTGTGCTGAAGATAAAAGCAGAAACAACTCATTTGTTATCAGAAATAAAATGATGAAGCTGGAGAACATTTGTGACCATGAACACAGCAAGTGTCACATTGTCCCAGGCTCAATCAGAGCCTCTCCTCTTGACACCCTCTGTGACGGCAATAATGGCAATGTCAGAGCAGACCAGCACAAAGATGAAGATACTGTTTAGGACTGTACATGCCATTGGCAATAAGGTGAGACCACTTTCTGACTTCGAGTGGATGTGCGAGTAAGTGAATGTTGTTACTCTTGTAGCTAGACTAGTACTTTTGTAGCTAGATTTTTCAAGTCTATTTAGCAGATGTGGTCCAGTATTGTAGGTTATTTCTCAGTTATTGATAAGCTTTGGTTCACCTCAAAATAGTGTATAAATAACGAAATTATAGGCCTACTGATGATGACATGGATCGCCATGCTTTCCTATGGCTCTGTGACATTCTATTTGAATGTTTGTCTCCAGATGCTGTTTATATTTTGAAGCATTGTGACACAATTGACTTTACCAGCCTTATAGTGTTGACCCCTAAGTAAACAAAGGCTAGAAGGCTAATTTAGCACAATCAACTGACAGCTATATTGGATAATATGATTGTATATTGAATTAATTTGATGTCTTTATTTTTGCGGTTTGGATGACAAAAAAGGAATCGTTGTGGGCTCAACTAATAGAAATGAGAAGCAGGCCAAAGAGTTTATGCACCATATTGCAGAGGTCTTGAAAAAGAAGGGTCAACACTGCAAATATTGACTCTTTGCATCAGCTTTATGTAATTGTCAATAAAAGCCTTTGACACTTATGAAATGCTTGTAATTATACTTCAGTATTCCATAGTAACATCTGACAAAAATGTCTAAAGACACTGAAGCAGCAAACTTTGTGGAAATTAATATTTGTGTCATTCTCAAAACTTTTGGCCACGACTGTACACCTTCTACCACACCAGTCCACTGAACAGGGCAAACCTGGTGAACAGCTTCCAGGCTCTTGGGCACACACCGCTGGTGCCCACCAGAATTGGCAGGACCCGATGGGGAAGGACACCTATTGCGTGCACTGGACCACTTCCTGCGACGGTACCAGGGGCTTGCTTGTCCAGCGTCTGGAACAGGTAGTGGCTCTAGATTGCTATTCTAAGTACTCCAGAAGTCATCAATATGCAATGTCCAGTAAATAACAACAAACACAGTTACAATTGGTAACATCATGTTTCAATGATTTACGTACTGATAAAATGACATATCTAATATAGGTTTTTTTGGACAGCAATTCATTGTCTATTTGTATGTCTTTGTTCTTTTTGGGCATCAGCAGATTGAATCTGAAATACAAAATGTCTCAGGTGTCCAGCAGGCCAAGGCCAGGAAATACTACAGTACTGCGAGGGAGGCTGTTGTTATCCACTTCTGTGGCTTCCTGCATGACACTCTAACACACCTGAGCAACCTGTTCGCCTGTCTGCAGAGGTCCACCATCACCATAGCAACCTGTTCACCTGTCTGCAGAGGTCCACCATCACCATAGCAACCTGTTCGCCTGTCTGCAGAGGTCCACCATCACCATAGCAACCTGTTCGCCTGTCTGCAGAGGTCCACCATCACCATAGCAACCTGTGCGCCTGTCTGCAGAGGTCCAACATCACCATAGCAACCTGTCTGCAGAGGTCCACCATCACCATAGGAGAAGCCCAGGGCAGTCAGGTTACTTTATGTTTTGTATTACAGGGCAGTCAGGTTCAGGATAATATTTTTATACTTTGAGAAGTAAAACTGCATGATCTTGTTGTAATGTATACAGTTATTCTAGATTTTGGAGACACTGAACTGGAAACCCTGGTGGACCACTTCCTGTCCTGGAGACCTCTGGCATCCATGTTGAAAGGATCCCTGACCAGTGGACTGTCCTGAAGGTGCTGATATACCAAAAGCCCCAGTCCCTGTAGAAGATGTCCTGGTTCTGTGTCAATGTAACGGATGTGAAACGGTTAGCTTAGTTAGAGGTGGTGCGCGCTAAATAGCGTTTCAATCGGTGACGTCACTTGCTCTGAGACCTTGAAGTAGTGGTTCCCCTTGCTCTGCAAGGGCCGCGGCTTTTGTGGACCAACGGGTAACGATGCTTCGTGGGTGATGTGTGCAGAGAGTCCCTGGTTCGCGCCCGGGTATGGGTGAGGGAACGGTCTAAAGTTATACTGTTACATCAACAGCAGCGATCAGCAGTCCTGCCCTGATGTGCTGGCATTGGTTGATCTGGTCCTGTCCTTCCCTGCCTCCACAGCTGAATGTGAAAGAGGTTTTAATACCATGAAACAGATGAAAACTGATTGGTGGTCCAACCTAAAGTCTGATACATTGTCAGATCTTTTTATTTTATTTTTGTTTTTTACTTTTATTTAACCAGGTAGGCTAGTTGAGAACACCTTTATTTAACCAGGTAGGCTAGTTGAGAACACCTTTATTTAACCAGGTAGGCTAGTTGAGAACACCTTTATTTAACCAGGTAGGCTAGTTGAGAACACCTTTATTTAACCAGGTAGGCTAGTTGAGAACACCTTTATTTAACCAGGTAGGCTAGTTGAGAACAAGTTCTCATTTGCATCTGCGACATGGCCAAGATAAAGTGTAGTAATTCGACACATACAACAACACAGAGTTACACATGGAGTAAACAAAACATACAGTCAATAATACAGTAGAATAAAAGAAAACAAAAAGTCTATATACAGAGTGCAAATGAGGTAAGATAAGGAAATAAATAGGCCGTGGTGGCGAAGTAATTACAATATAGCAATTAAACACTGGAATGGTAGATCGGCAGAAGATGAATGTGAAGGTAGAGATACTGGGGTGCAAAGGAGCAAAATAAATAAATACCAGTATGGGGTCGAGGTAGATAGATAGATGGGCTGTTTACAGATAGGCTAAGTACAGGTGCAGTGATCTGTAAACTGCTCTGACAGCTGGTGCTTAGCTAGTGAGGGAGATGTGAGTCTCCAGCTTCAGAGATTTTGCAATTCGTTCCAGTCATGGACAGCAGAGAACTGTAAGGAAAGACGACCAAAGGAGGAATTGGCTTTGGGGGTGACCAGTGAGATATACCTGCTGGTGCGCCTGCTACGAGTCTCCTTATGGTCCAGCTGTCCTCTCCAGAGATCAGGGAGTATGATCCGATAAATGCTGTGATGCTGTGGCACCAGGACTCTGTCAGGAGCAGGAGGCCAGACTTCATGGACCATGCAAAGAGGGTGATTGCGGTAGAGAATGAGGAGTCTGAGGTTTAAGTTGATTAAAATGTTTAAGCATCTGATAGGTTTACAAAACCTTCAAATGTACTTTTAGGTTTGATCCTTAAGTACATTTAATAGCAAACACTTCAGTATAATTTTGATAAAAGATAGCTCTTTGGAAGCTCTCATCATCACTTTGGTCACAATGTTTCTGTCCTACAGTGCTCATCATCAATGAGTCATGAGGTCTTCAGCTTGTTTTAGGCTGTCTTTTACACACTGCTTGTACACTTGTTTTGCAGAGCTCTGAAATCTCTTCAACCTCTTTCCCTAGTTCTCCATAGTAATCCTACCTTCTGTAGTCCTGTAATGTGTCTGTAAGGGCACCTACTAGATCCACAGCACCTAGATCCACAGCACCTACTAGATCCACAGCCCTTCCTGTAATGTGTCTGTAAGGGCACCTACTAGATCCACAGCACCTACTAGACCCACAGCACCTACTAGATCCACAGCACCTACTAGATCCACAGCACCTACTAGATCCACAGCACCTACTAGACCCACAGCACCTACTAGACCCACAGCACCTACTAGATCCACAGCACCTACTAGACCCACAACACATACTAGATCCACAGCACCTACTAGATCCACAGCCCTTTCTGTAATGTGTCTGTAAGGGCACCTACTAGATCCACAGCACCTACTAGATCCACAGCCCTTCCTGTAATGTGTCTGTAAGGGCACCTACTAGATACACAGCACCTACTAGATACACAGCACCTACTAGACCCACAGCACCTACTAGATCCACAGCCCTTCCTGTAATGTGTCTGTAAGGGCGCCTACTAGATCCACAGCCCTTCCTGCAATGTGTCTGTAAGAGCACCTACTATATCCACAGCACCTACTAGATCCACAGCCCTTCCTGCAATGTGTCTGTAAGAGCACCTACTAGATCCACAGCCCTTTCTGTAATGTGTCTGTAAGGGCACCTACTAGATCCACAGCACCTACTAGATCCACAGCCCTTCCTGTAATGTGTCTGTAAGGGCACCTACTAGATCCACAGCACCTACTAGATCCACAGCACCTACTAGACCCACAGCACCTACTAGATCCACAGCCCTTCCTGTAATGTGTCTGTAAGGGCACCTACTAGATCCACAGCCCTTGCTAGGTCAAGAGAGCTTGATTGGAGCATGTCAAAGACATTTGGCATCACCAAGCACTTTACAAAAGGTAACCAAAAGCCCTATAAAATGTGAATATATCTGAGAATGAAGGCCCCTTGCATCCACTGACTATTTTCAAGTGTGATATCCTGTAATTGATTAAATTAATCAATTATACATTGGATAATAATTTCCATGAGGTCAAGGCAAGAACTGTGCATTCTATGTAATAACTTTTAGATTTATAATGTAATAAAACTGGTACAGTTGAAGTCGGAAGTTTACATACACTTCGGTTGGAGTCATTAATTAAAACTTCTTAGGGATAGCCCCCCTTTTTTCAATTTTTGACTAAATTACATACCCAAATCTAACTGCCTGTAGCAGGGATATGCATATTCTTGGTACCATTTGAAAGGAAACACATTGAACTTTGGAAATGTGAATTGAATGTATGAGAATATATCACAATAGATCTGATAGAAGAAAATGCAAAGAAAAAAAACTACCTGTTTTTTTTTCTACCACCATCTTTGAAATGCAAGAGAAAGGTCCCAGTTTTAGCCATCACTCTGGTTGTAATTCTGATGGTGTCCACAAGATGGCAGCAGTGTGTGTGCACAGTTTCAGACAGATAACTTGAAGTATGAGCGTTCTACATGACATTTAGTGTGAAGTCACCCAGGTACATTTGTGCAAATCTTGAAGGAGACATTTGCATTCATAATACATTTTTCTGCAAGAATATCATCAAGTCTGTATACTTTAATTTTGATTTAGCTTTTCCATTATTAGTAGCCATATTATAAATTCAACATTTGCAAAACAACCAGTTTTCATAACTCTGAATATTCTTATAGTTTCAGTCCAAAAGGAAAAGGCATGCTGTCACAAAAGGTTAGCACCTACATTTTGTGACAGACAGACACAGGGTTTCTGGATACTCCCGTAATCTAGCAAGCTTTGTTTGACCCCGATTGGTGATTATTTGACAAAGATACAATTGTAAATGCTGGTGTTCCTAGCTCCAACAGTGCAGTAATATCTAACAATACACCCGTCTAAAAGTAAAATAAAGGAATTATTGACATGTACACACCTGTACAATCACTCTCTCTCACACACACACACACACACACACACACTTGGGTAATCAAGTTATTTTGCTGTTAGGGGAATAACCTGTAATGTGAATGTAATAATCTGCTGCTGTATTTGTTTGTGTTATCTGTGATGGTTTTGTTTGTCTTGTTTAGTTTATTAATCATTGTACCTAAACTGTATGTATAGACATGTATACGCAGGGCCCAGCTGTAAAAGAGGTCTGTCTGTGTTCCTTGTTGAAATAAAGTTATAATAATAATAATAATAATACACATTGATAAAAAAATACGTTTTATTTGTAGACCTTGTTGTCAATGAGCCAGAGGGCTTGTTCAGGCTCACTTGGGGTGACAATGTATATGTTCCTAGAGTGTAAAATGTGTTCTATCATTGCAGCAATGGTACCTCTGTGTGTTTATCGCTATTTCTATTCATCCCTCCATCCCTTTCAGTTTGCCCATAGGGTAAAACCCCTATGACAATGTCAGCATACAGTACATCAGGTTATTACTCATATATACCCTTTAATCATAGCTCATTGGAAATATTAGATTCATAGCTGTCCATCACACACATCTTCAGAATGTTCAGATTGACAGAAAGTTGATATTTGACCTCTAGGAAATATATCAGAATTACCTGTCATTGCTTTAAAAGAAAATTATACATTTTTAACTTTGTTTGACATGTGGTTCTGAAACATCGTAAAATGTCCTTTAAAAAAATGCCATGCCTCGGAGGGGGAGAACCCTCGACTGGACCCCCACCCCATAATGGGCTACCACCTCCACCCCGACCACCACTCCTCAGAGAGGTCACTACATGCCTTAGAGGACTCGGATGTCAACGTCAGAAGACGGTACTAGTGAAAAATATTTTCATTTTCATATTTTCAGATAGAAACATAAAATAGACAAACATACTTTGATAATGTAACGTGTTGTCGGTTGGATGACACAGGATCAAAATACACATTAGGAAAAGGTGAAGATCATTGCCTTGCATCAGCATTTGAGAATAAATATAGCTGACTATACTGATCAAGTCACCTTGTCTGAGAGAGAGTTACACGGTAATCAAAATGTCTCGCCAGGGTAAGCCTATGGGAAAAATGAATGGTGGAAAACAATTGGAACCATTTCCCTGTTCGAGCACTAGGTTTTATGGGTATTATGACTAGTACACTGTGGGGCTCTAAAGAGAGAAATAGTAATAGGTACTAATTTTGCCATGGTTCATTGGACAAAGCCTATGGGGAAAATGTAATGTCGTTTGTGTAGGGTGTTGGATAAATGCCGAAAATAAGGAATAAGTTATAAACACAGGTTTAGGAGATCTTATACGTTTTGCTCCACAATATTCATCAGCTAATGTCACTTCTTGTTCATTTTGAAGAATTTGTAACAAAAAAAGCACAGAAGGCTTCATAAAATACACTGCTCAAAAATAAAGGGAACACTAAAATAACACATCCTCCATCTGAATGAATGAAATATTCTTATTAAATACTTTTTTCTTTACATAGTTGAATGTGCTGACAATAAAATCACACAAACATTATCAATGGAAATCAAATTTATCAACCAATGGAGGTCTGGATTTGGAGTCACACTCAAAATTAAAGTGGAAAACAACACTACAGGCTGATCCAACTTTGATGAAATTGTCCTTAAAACAAGTCTAAATGAGGCTCAGTAGTGTGTGGGCCTCCACGTGCCTGTATGACCTCCCTACAACACCTGGGCATGCTCTGTTGGAGCGAACCATTAAGGAGAGAGCTGAGCATTACATAGGTCTGGTTGTAAGGCTGAAATAGCAAGGACGTGCATTTATGACAGCTGAACGTGCTATGGTCAGCAGGATACAGGAAGAAAGATGTAGGCAAGATAACTGATGACTAACATGTAAAACATAAGCATGCAATACATACATTATTTTTAGAACATGGAAAGAGTTCTGTCATCGTTATAACCTAACCAAAAGCAGATATGAGCATTAGTGGGTGTAAACAAGCAAAGAACTCAGAATATGAATTTAATGGTGGCAGACGAACTAAGGGGGAGTATCTTTATTTACATATGTGATGTACACAAATACTATGTATGTATAAAAGCAGAGCCAGTGCTAAGAAGGGGCGGCTGTTCCGCGGACCAGCACGGCTCTTAATAACTTGTATTAAAGTCTACATTGAATTCACAAAGTTCTGAGAGAATTATATTTCTGAAACAATTATCCACGACAGCTCCTGATGAGGTGGCGCATGGTCTCCTGAAGGATCTCCTCCCAGACCTGGACTAAGCATCCGCCAACTCCTGGACAGTCTGTGGTGCAACGTGGCGTTGGGGATGGAGCGAGACATGATGTCCCAGATGTGCTCAATTGGATTCAGGTCTGGGGAACGGGCAGGCCAGTCCATAGCATCAATGCCTTGCTCTTGCAGGAACTGCTGGACACACTCCAGCCACATGAGGTCTAGCATTGTCTTGCATTAGGAGGAAACCCAGGGCCAACCGCACCAGCATATGGTCTCACAAGGGGTCTGAGGATCTCATCTCGGTACCTATTGGCAGTCAGGCTACCTCTGGCGAGTACATGGAGGGCTGTGCGGCCCCCCCAAAGAAATGCCACCCCACACCATGACTGACCCACCGCCAAACCGGTCATGCTGGAGGATGTTGCAGGCAGCAGAACATTCTCCACGGTTGTCTCCAGACTCTGTCACGTCTGTCACATGTGCTCAGTGTGAACCTGCTTTCATCTGTGAAGAGCACAGGGCGCCAGTGGCGAATTTTGCCAATCTTGGGTTCTCTGGCAAATGCCAAACGTCCTGCACGGTGTTGGGCTGTCGTAAGCACAACCCCCACCTGTGGACGTCGGGCCCTCATACCACCCTCATGGAGTCTGTTTCTAACCGTTTGAGCAGACACATGCACATTTGTGGCCTGCTGGAGGTCGTTTTGCAGGGTTCTGGCAGTGCTCCTCCTGCTCCTCCTTGCACAAAGGCGCAGGTAGCGGTCCTGCTGCTGGGTTGTTGCCCTCCTACGGCCTCCTCCACGTCTCCTGATGTACTGGCCTGTCTCCTGGTAGCGCCTCCATGCTCTGGACACTATGCTGACAGACACAGCAAACCTTCTTGCCACAGCTCGCTTTGATGTGCCATCCTGGATGAGCTGCACTACCTGAGCCACTTGTGTGAGTTGTAGAATCTGTCTCATGCTACCACTAGAGTGAAATCACCGCCAGCATTCAAAAGTGACCAAAACATCAGCCAGGAAGCATAGGAACTGAGAAGTGGTCTGTGGTCACCACCTGCAGAACCACTCCTTTATTGGGGGTGTCTTGGTAATTGCCTATAATTTCCACCTGTTGTCTATTCCATTTGCACAACAGCATGTGAAATGTATGTCAATCAGTGTTGCTTCCTAAGTGGACAGTTTGATTTCACAGAAGTGTGATTGACTTGGAGTTACATTGTGTTGTTAAGTGTTCCCTTATTTTTTTGAGCAGTGTATATAAAGTTCATATTAACTGACTGCTATTATCTCGTAGAACAAACGTATAAGATCTCCTCAAGCCTGTGCTTATCTTATTTTCGGTATTTATTCCAAAACCAAACATTTTCCCCATTGGGATGGATGAACGAGCCAAATGTATCTAATTTCCGAGTTCAAGACTACAAGCTGGCGAGCTCGTATAGCTCGACATCGAAATGATTGGTTGACGGTAAGTGGGGGCGGTACTTCCTGTATAAACACAAACTCCCTTCCTTGACTACTTCCTTCCAGCAGTGTGTATCAGGGAGATTTCTAGAGGTGAGAAGTGTGCAGGAGGACTGAGAGAAAGGTATGTGTAGTATGATGGTAAACAGTGTGTGTATAAACTGTAGGGGTACACATGGTGCTGGAGATCAGATGTGTCCAGTGAGAGAAAGACAGGTTGAGGGTACCAGGATCACAGTAGTGCAGAAGGTGTTGTATGCTGAGGCAGTGAAGAGAGTACTAGAGGAAGATGGGTCCAGGGTGACGGATCCTGAGAGGATCCCTGTGATTAGGCGGAGGTCAATAGAGAGTGATAGGAATAACATGCTTCAGTAAGTTTTGGCCAAGTTCATGGCCATGGTTGTCAACCGTACCGCAGGAATAGAATGTAAATCACAGTGGATAGATGATGTGGTGGCAGCTGTTGAGAAGTACTTGGGTGTACACTATTTTAACTGAGTTACAAGGTGTTTTGAGGGATATATCCCGTCCTCCAAGGCTTATGGCCTGGTGTTGAATCAGAGGGCCAAAGTAGTGGAATAATGATGTTAAATGGGTGTAGGGTTAGTTGGTTTTTCACAAAGTGTAATGAATTCATACTACAGAATAGTAGGCTGATACACAGCCAATACACTAGGTGGGGGCGTGCACCTATAGTCATTGTTTTGCGGACCGCCATAACACTAAAGAAGAAGAAGACCACTTCCTTCTCAACATCTCTGGATCTGGTCTGTAAAGCGGAAGAATATAAATCAATCCAATTTTATTGGTCACATACATGTGTTTAGCAGATGTTATAGCGGGTGTAGCGAAATGCTTGTAACTGTTTAGTAATTGGATATGTAGACGGACGAGTCGGTCAAGGATCGATTCAGACAAGGTGGTAAATTGTATGACAAGCTACAGTTTATTCAGAGTGAAGATATCTAGAACAGCGTAATTACGGCTCTCCCGCTGGTTCGTACGGAAGCGCAGACGAAGAAGAGGCCGTTATAATCAGTACACCACTATTATAATAGAAAAGAAAGTAGGTTGATTCTGGAAGATCGGATCTTTGGATTGGTTCAGCTGGGGTGTAGTCTGTAGTCTTCCGCCATTGGCTCAGTAGTCTGTCCGTCATCGTAGAATCCTCTTCGGGCATTCAACGTTCAGAGACAACGGAGATCATGTGTGTGTGCGCTGTTTTGGCCATTAGTGTAATGCGGGAGCTATCCTGTAGGGGGACCCCACAGGCTCAACTCTGAGTTGTAGCCCCTTATCAACAATAGTTTGGTCACCTACATAAGAATTAGCATTTCTCTACAAACCCTCTCTTCACGTCTCACCAGAGACGTGACACAACCTAACTGGATCCAGACACAAAGAGAAACTTCTCCCAAGGGGACTATGAAATAAGGCACGGTATTAAACAGAAATAGATATGTATTACATCATGTTCTCCATTCAATCCCACTATGTACTAAGTTCGGCTACCAGCCACCTAGGAACTTACAACCCTCATTTACAGAGCGGAGAACAACAGCTCAAAATAAAAGTAAATGCTTGTCTACATAAGCCAACTTTTTTCCCGCAGGAAAAAGTTGTGATTCCCTCTCTTCACATCTCCAAAGAGATGTGACTTAAACTAGGCAAGTCAGGTGGAATGATCCACTTGCATAACACATACATACATCCCCATAAGGCAACAGCAGATATAATGTAAACCTAAATAGGCACTCTCCTCCTCATCCTCGAATTCATGTAGGTCTTTATCCAGCAGAGGAAACATCTGGGAAGGGGAGGAGGGTCAATGGCTTTAGAGATAACCCTAGTGGCAAGGGAACGGATGCATGGAATGCAACAGCATCCACATGAGACTAAAATGGCAGCGAACACCGAAATGGATACCAAAATGGAGGACACCAGGGTTTTATATTTACCAAACGCACTCATCCAGGAGTCCCACATCGAGGTATCCATCCCAGAATGAGATTTCATTTTACCATTAAGCGTCCTCAAACCTTCTAGGGCCATGGTCAAGCTACCATCGGAGGCTGCGTTATTAGGGATGAAAGTGGCAACACTGTTCACCAAACATAGTACAAGCTCCACTTCTCCGCCAGTAGCATATCTACTGCAATGCGATTCTGGAATGTCATAAGAGAAGTTGCAGCCAGGCTCTCATGCTCCATACCGTTATCACGCACCTGGCTCCTGTTATCTAACAACAACAACAAAAAAACGCTTGTTCTCGCAACCCCACGCTCTGAATGTGCCCTCCCTTCTGTATTTTTCCAGCATGAGAAAGTCCCCTGGCCCTGACACTTTTAACAATGTTTCAAGTCAGCTATGTTGCATAACACTTGCATACATCAACACAAGCCAACAGCAGATAATATTCAATCATATATATGGTAATGGCTATAATGTAAAACACAGGAACCAATAATCCCTCTTTTTCACACCCCCCAGGGTGTGAACAAAAATTCAGCAATGAATCATATAACAGTCACAGAGTTTAAAATACCTTCATGTCAAAGAGAACAGCTCATTCAAAAACAGAACATTAAAAAAAATTGTGTGAAATTTAAGTCCCCTTTTGACACCCACAAGGGTGTCACTTAGCAAAAACAGGATAACACTTTATTGTTTATTGACATGTAAGATACCGGATAAAACTTTGGTCATGGAAAACAGAGTAAAACAAAGCAAAGCATTATTATAAACCATCTGGTCCTCTCAGCTACTCCTATCCTGACCAGTTGGGCTTCATGCCACCCAGGGACTCAAAACCTTCACAACAGGGAGAACAAACATACTGGAAAGAAAACCCATCATAAAGATGTATAACAAGGAACTGTGGTGGTGTAAGATTTATTCTACTACCTCGCCCACAGCATACCATGGGTCATCCTCAGTCAGTCTCATCCTCCCCTGAAAGCATGCTTCAGTATCAGCATCTCCAACTGGAGCATCACGCAAAGGCATCATCATGCCTGAAGCCTTCCCCACATCTGTAACAGACTTCTTGAAACACGGTATGATGCAAGCAGCACAACACGTCAATAACAAAAATAAGGGTCAGAAATCCAGTAACCACCATTCTAGTGTACTTACCAAAACCAGGCTCCCACTCAAGAGAACAGGCCAGACTCCTCCACCCCCGCCATGGTCCTCATCTCAGCAGATAGTGCATCAAGCCCACTAAGGGCCTTAGATATACTACTATCTGGACTGGTGTTATTAGGAATATACGTGCAACATTGTTCACCGAACATCTTGCATACGCCCCCCTGACTGGCAAGAAGCATATCCAAAGCAAGTCTATTCTGTCTGGCAACCCTAGATGTGGCCTCAAACTGTTCAGACATACCAGTGAGTGCATCACGGGGGTAATTAACAAAACGCTGTTGATCATAGTAGATGTAATGAATCCATGCAGTCTGTCTTGCATCCACTATGGCTGGACCTATAATCCCTCATTCCTGCCCAAGGCCTGAAGCTCATGAGGAACCCCACCGGCACTCCCAACAGGTTAGTGTGTATGTCAACTACATCCTCTGTCCATGGAGCACTACTTCTATGTCTCCCATGGGATGGAATGTTTTCAGGTCCCCTGGATACAGAACCCAACAACTGTTCAGCAGTAACATCAACAATGGTCAGTGGAATTATCAAACTGGTCAGAGCACACGTACCTTGCCAGTCTCCTCTAAGAATGAGTCTCAGCACTCTTTTGGGTCCACAGATCCACCACACATCAGCCAGACCACTAGTTTGGTTTAGGCCTGTAACTGGCCAAGTGGAATTAATGGTTATGTTACTACTGCAATCAGCTTCAGGCAATCTCCCATAATCAATGCCATTACCTGTACCCGTGATGCAACTGTAATTGCCCCCATATGCCTCAACACCCCAAGGGGCCCGATGAGGAGGTACTGTAGGAAACACAAGGCTCAAGAGGAACAGAGAGTTGAATTGGCCTCAACCAGGTAAAAACCTCTCAGAATACACAACCACCCCTCTCCTTCTCCTATAGCAAATGGGTGTGTAGCCAGAACAGGTCTATCATGACCAATGTTTCATGTAACTCATGTAGTCCTTTCTTTTCAGGGTCTTAACTGTACCTCATAAGAAAGCCACAAATTGTCCCTACCAATAACACCAGTCTCAGTGCCTAATTGATCAATAGCTGAATAGTCTAACATTAATTACCTGAATGGGATTTTTTAACACAGTGGTGGCAGGTTCGGTCCAGGGGTGGTAGAGGAGTGTGTCTGGCCCTGGTTCATCTGGGACCTCTGGTTTTGGCAGCACCTTAATAGAAAACACACCCATCGTGTCTGTCCCGGTCCTTTGTAGTCGAGGGTGTAAGTGCCTGCATCAGAGAGCTTAATAGTTTTGATGGTTAGCAAGATTTCATCACCTTTACAAAGTTCAACAGTGCTCCCAGGTTTTCCCATATCATGAAAACCTATCCACCTTTGTGGGATCCCCTATGCTATAAGGATACCCTCTCTTCCAATCCCAGAACTGTCCCAAGTCGGTTATCCTGTAATCCCCATACGGACACCCTCCCAATTTAATATAATTTCATTTATAATTTTCGTCCACTTGTTCTGTAGACATACATTCAGCATTCCACGGGTCAGAACCTGGAATCCGCTGGTACATCACCATCTATTTCCATCGATTTCTCCAGAGTCCTGGAAATAAGGCCTCAGACAGGGAGTTAGACAACAGCCCCATAAAACTAAAACAGTCACACAGGTGAATGTAGCCCATAATACAGTGATTAAATATTTTCCCCCATTTTCTAAACATACTATCAAACCCAATTAATCAGAGAAGTATCCACCCCAGTGTTTTCTGTCAACCCGTGAGCCAGGGTGGTCAAACCAGCTGAGGCTTCGGGTACTGATTCATCCGGAGCTGTGTTATTTGGGATGTCACCCACGATAAGACAGCTCAGACAAACAGCTTCCATGTGAAGCCCCACCCTTTCCCGAGAACACATCACTTAGCAAGAGCCAGAACATCTTCACTTCTATGAACAAAAACAGGGGTGACAGGACAGGGAGGATTTTCTTCATTCGAGAGATGGCCCCCGGAATTCTGTTAATTCCAGTTCTCCTCTCGAAACACTGTTTATTGTTCGATAGTGTCCGTGTGTCTTACCCTCCCGCCGTGCGATATGAATCCGGGTAGCTCTTTCAGCTAGCTGCCACCAGGAGACCTTGGTATGGTCCCCCCAACAAGCCTCTGGGACTGGATTGAGTGACTTCACCTGCAGTTCACCTATAATGCATAAAAATGCTGGACATACAGGCTTGGTTAACAAACAGTTTCTCATGTTTGATCTGATTCTATCTTTAACTTCTATGCCCATTTGTTAACTACATTTTAAAAAAAATATTAGTTTCTTATCCAATAGGCCCCATCCTATCCTAGACCACAATTTACCTATCCCCTTTTGATACCTAGCTTTGCCCAGGTAACAACTTTACCTGCTCTAAATAATGACTTAGGGTAAGATGGTATATTATCCGTCTGTTCTGACATTATTTAGAGCAGGTAAAGTGTTACCTGGGCAAAGCTAGGTATCAAAAGGGGGATAGGTAAATTGTGGTCTAGGATAGGATGGGCCTATTGGATAAGAAACTAATATTTTTTTTAAATGTAGTTAACAAATGGGCATAGAAGTTAAAGATAGAATCAGATCAAACATGAGAAACTGTTTGTTACCAAGCCTGTATGTCCAGCATTTTATGCATTATAGGTGAACTGCAGGTGAAGTCACTCAATCCAGTCCCAGAGGCTTGTTGGGGGGACCATACCAAGGTCTCCTGGTGGCAGCTAGCTGAAAGAGCTACCCGGATTCATATCGCACGGCGGGAGGGTAAGACACACGGACACTATCGAACAATAAACAGTGTTCGAGAGGAGAACTGGAATTAACAGAATTCCGGGGGCCATCTCTCGAATGAAGAAAATCCTCCCTGTCCTGTCACCCCTGTTTTTGTTCATAGAAGTGAAGATGTGTCTGGCTCTTGCTAAGTGATGTGTTCTCGGGGAAAGGGTGGGGCTTCACATGGAAGCTGTTTGTCTGAGCTGTCTTATCGTGGGTGACATCCCAAATAACACAGCTCCGGATGAATCAGTACCCGAAGCCTCAGCTGGTTTGACCACCCTGGCTCACGGGTTGACAGAAAACACTGGGGTGGATACTTCTCTGATTAATTGGGTTTGATAATATGTTTAGAAAATGGGGAAAATATTTAATCACTGTATTGTGGGCTACATTCACCTGTGTGACTGTTTTAGTTTTATGGGGCTGTTGTCTAACTCCCTGTCTGAGGCCTTATTTCCAGGACTCTGGAGAAATCGATGGAAATAGATGGTGATGTACCAGCGGATTCCAGGTTCTGACCCGTGGAATGCTGAATGTATGTCTACAGAACAAGTGGACGAAAATTATAAATGAAATTATATTAAATTGGGAGGGTGTCCGTATGGGGATTACAGGATAACCGACTTGGGACAGTTCTGGGATTGGAAGAGAGGGTATCCTTATAGCATAGGGGATCCCACAAAGGTGGATAGGCTTTTCATGATATGGGAAAACCTGGGAGCACTGTTGAACTTTGTAAAGGTGATGAAATCTTGCTAACCATCAAAACTATTAAGCTCTCTGATGCAGGCACTTACACCCTCGGACTACAAAGGACCGGGACAGACACGATGGGTGTGTTTTCTATTAAGGTGCTGCCAAAACCAGAGGTCCCAGATGAACCAGGGCCAGACACACTCCTCTACCACCCCTGGACCGAACCTGCCACCACTGTATTAAAAAATCCCATTCAGGTAATTAATGTTAGACTATTCAGCTATTGATCAATTAGGCACTGAGACTGGTGTTATTGGTAGGGACAATTTGTGGCTTTCTTATGAGGTACAGTTAAGACCCCTGAAAAGAAAGGACTACATGAGTTACATGAAACATTGGTCATGATGGACCTGTTCTGGCTACACACCCATTTGCTATAGGAGAAGGAGAGGGGTGGTTGTGTATTCTGAGAGGTTTATACCTGGTTGAGGCCAATTCAACTCTCTGTTCCTCTTTGAGCCTTGTGTTTCCTACAGTACCTCCTCATCGGGCCCCTTGGGGTGTTGAGGCATATGGGGGCAATTACAGTTGCATCACGGGTACAGGTAATGGCATTGATTATGGGAGATTGCCTGAAGCTGATTGCAGTAGTAACATAACCATTAATTCCACTTGGCCAGTTACAGGCCTAAACCAAACTAGTGGTCTGGCTGATGTGTGGTGGATCTGTGGACCCAAAAGAGTGCTGAGACCCATTCTTAGAGGAGACTGGCAAGGTACGTGTGCTCTGACCAGTTTGATAATTCCACTGACCATTGTTGATGTTACTGCTGAACAGCTGTTGGGTTCTGTATCCAGGGGACCTGAAAACATTCCATCCCATGGGAGACATAGAAGTAGTGCTCCATGGACAGAGGATGTAGTTGACATACACACTAACCTGTTGGGAGTGCCGGTGGGGTTCCTCATGAGCTTCAGGCCTTGGGCAGGAATGAGGGATTATAGGTCCAGCCATAGTGGATGCAAGACAGACTGCATGGATTCATTACATCTACTATGATCAACAGCGTTTTGTTAATTACCCCCGTGATGCACTCACTGGTATGTCTGAACAGTTTGAGGCCACATCTAGGGTTGCCAGACAGAATAGACTTGCTTTGGATATGCTTCTTGCCAGTCAGGGGGGCGTATGCAAGATGTACGGTGAACAATGTTGCACGTATATTCCTAATAACACCAGTCCAGATGGTAGTATATCTAAGGCCCTTAGTGGGCTTGATGCACTATCTGCTGAGATGAGGACCATGGCGGGGGTGGAGGAGTCTGGCCTGTTCTCTTGGGTGGGAGCCTGGTTTTGGTAAGTACACTAGTATGGTGGTTACTGGATTTCTGACCCTAATTTTTGTTATTCGACGTGTTGTGCTGCTTGCATCATACCGTGTTTCAAGAAGTCTGTTACAGATGTGGGGAAGGCTTCAGGCATGATGATGCCTTTGCGTGATGCTCCAGTTGGAGATGCTGATACTGAAGCATGCTTTCAGGGGAGGATGAGACTGACTGAGGATGACCCATGGTATGCTGTGGGCGAGGTAGTAGAATAAATCTTACACCACCACAGTTCCTTGTTATACATCTTTATGATGGGTTTTCTTTCCAGTATGTTTGTTCTCCCTGTTGTGAAGGTTTTGAGTCCCTGGGTGGCATGAAGCCCAACTGGTCTAGGATAGGAGTAGCTGAGAGGACCAGATGGTTTATAATAATGCTTTGCTTTGTTTTACTCTGTTTTCCATGACCAAAGTTTTATCCGGTATCTTACATGTCAATAAACAATAAAGTGTTATCCTGTTTTTGCTAAGTGACCACCCTTGTGGGTGTCAAAAGGGGGACTTAAATTTCACACAATTATTTTTTTAATGTGCTGTTTTTGAATGAGCTGTTCTCTTTTGACATGAAGGTATTTTAAACTCTGTGACTGTTATATGATTCATTGCTGAGTTTTTGTTCACACCCTGGGGGGTGTGAAAAAGAGGGATTATTGGTTCCTGTGTTTTACATTATAGCCATTACCATATATATGATTGAATATTATCTGCTGTTGGCTTGTGTTGATGTATGCAAGTGTTATGCAACATAGCTGACTTGAAACATTGTTAAAAGTGTCAGGGCCAGGGGACTTTCTCATGCTGGAAAAATACAGAAGGGAGGGCACATTCAGAGCGTGGGGTTGCGAGAACAAGCGTTTTTTTTTTGTTGTTGTTAGATAACAGGAGCCAGGTGCGTGATAACGTATGGAGCATGAGAGCCTGGCTGCAACTTCTCTTATGACATTCCAGAATCGCATTGCAGTAGATATGCTACTGGCGAGAAAGGTGGAGCTTGTACTATGTGTGGTGAACA